>NW_015630576.1:750515-770381 GCF_001515625.1 Sinocyclocheilus rhinocerous
GCGCGCGCACGAGAGAGAGCAGAGGACCGGCCCCTTCTCTAGCTACACTGAGACCACGTGGTTTCTTCTTTGCAAACAAAAAAATTAGTAAATTCGACTCGGTTTTAGAGGCGGTGCCATCGCCGAGCGGTGGGATCTGTGTGACAGTGCAGGGTACAGCTTTAGGTTGAGGGGCAGCGATCCGCCTATATGCTCGCCACTATTCCATCGTAACAAACATCAGCTTAATTCAAACTGATATCATTTCTACACCGTGCTGGGAATTCGCGAAGGTTGCTACAGTGAAGAATATTTACCACTCGCCTGCAGGACTTAATCAGACTACAACGTTACTGTTAGTCGAACTTTCCCCTTTTTATTTTGGATTGTCTTGCAGTTTGATTTTTTTCCCCTCGTTTTTAATTCCAACCGGCTGACATCTACATGATTTTGTAATCTGCGGGTGTCTTAGTCCTTTTTTCCAAAATTAAGAGCGTTTTGCCGAAAAGTTTTATTTTCATTTCTGTTTTGGGGGGGGGGCGTTAGAGTTTTTCACGATGAACAAGCTATATATTGGAAATCTCAATGAAAACGTGACTGCAGAGGACTTGGTTAAAACCTTTGAAGATAACAAGATCCCATACTCTGGACAGTTTCTCATGAAAACTGGCTATGCGTTTGTTGATTGCCCAGACGACCAATGGGCAATGAAAGCGATTGAAACATTTTCTGGTGAGTAAATAGATTTTAATGGGCCTTTCGTTACCGGTTTGCTTCTTCGCCGGTTTTCTTTCGTAACTTACCCTGGTTAACCTCCCATAAGTGTTTTGCTTGTTTATACTTCAAAATCTATTGTTTTGCTGGGGATCTCGGTTTTATTGTGAAAATGAATCAATGTTTCTACTTTTTGCCATTGAAGTCAGGGCAATGTAAGGCTCTATAGTGCAAAGGTGCCTGAGATGGTGAACTTTTAAGAGGAGAGGGTTTGCATACAATAAAAGCATTCATGCACACATCTACCACGACTTTACTTTCTTTGCTCTGACAGGTTTAAAACGTGCAGTGTACTCTACTTTAGCAAATAACTATGCATTTAGCGTCGTTCTGATTGTAAACTGTAGGACGTGGTTCTCCTAAGCTCAGTCTTTAGGTTTAGTCCAACCTACCCCGGCACAGCTATAGAATCCGGTCTCACCCCTCCCCCTTTTGGCTAATAGGCCAATGGAGCTAAAATGAAACATGTTTCGTGAAGCCCCTATTGAGTTAACAGGCACAATGCTGAGGGATACCTTGTCTTTAACGCATCCGACCATGTAGCATTCTCATATGCTGACTTTAACCATGCAGTTTCATTGCATCTGTCCCACTGACCACAAAATATGTCTCTCCTCGGTTCTCCATATATGTAGCATGTGACGTGTGCTCTATATAGCACGAAGGTCGCCATGCCGATAAGGATCCAGTTAAAACTATCCACCACATGAAGTCACGGTCAAGATTAATTCATCTTCAGCTGTTCTTTTTATCGCTATATGCCTCTTAGATCTCAAGTAGACACGAACAACAAATAATACCCTACACATATGGATTCTGTCAAACAGTTGACGCCAATAGCTTGTGTAGCCCTGACCAGTGAACCTTGAAAGCGTCCTAAGAATTTTGTCATTTGACCTGTGCCAACTAATTTTTTTTATTTCTATTTATTTATTTTTTTTAGTTGAATTACTTTTTATTAACACCTACCCTAGCGACCACAACACCTCAAAAGCTCGTTTAGGCCATTCGCAATGCAAGTTATACAGTAAAAATAAAATTTCTTCACACAGGGAGGTATAACGAAACATACATAGAAATCTTTGAGGCACACATTTATTATGTTTTAGTTTTAAAATTGGCTTGGATTATGAGGGCCATTTAAGTAAGCTGTGGTCTCATTTTGTGAGTGGGGTAAAAAAAAATAGAAAAAAAATAATTTATTTCCTTTTTCCAGGTAAAGTGGAACTTCACGGCAAACGAATTGAGGTCGAACATTCTGTCCCTAAGAAGCAGAGGTATTTGCTTTCTCTTGAATAGTTCGACAATTGTTTGCTTACTGTACTATATAAAAGCTGAATGTATATATATGTCGTGGCGGTGATACAAATATGTGTACTGTGTAAGTAGGATCTCGCGGTGTGCTTAAATTGCTGATCTGTTTGGTTGTAACAGTTAAGTAGTTGTTACTTTTTAAGCGTCTAGCTCTCTGTATACGAATATACTTTGTTTCTCTTCACGTGACGGATGTTAAAAGGGGCATATGCTCGTAGCATTACACCACGTGCTGTTACATTCATAGTTACTACAGCGCTATATGGGAGTCGTCTCCACGTTAGGCATATGCGTGCATATTTGTCAAACATGTAACAATGCTGATCTCCGTGTCATTTCAATCACTTGTTCCCTGTTGATTAGGCCTTGGCCTACTGTAAGGCCTAGGCCTCGGTGCTTGATTCGTTTAAACGATTCATGCAACACAGATTTAGTTTTCTAGCCCGCTGTGGTTTTAAAAGCTGCTATTACTTTGGAACACCATCGTTGTTCGTACTTTTGTGCGGATATTTAAATGGTAGACTTTGTAGGGAACGCCGCTTCAGGTCAGCGCTGGAGAAACAAAGCGTAGCCAATATACATGGCTATGTTCCATAAACTGTACAGTTCGAAAGATTTGTTGTCTAAAATATAATTTATCCGTGTTTCTGCCGATAGTTATAAGTAATTGTGGATATGAGACTGTAACTTTTGCTGCTTAAAATTAAAATTATCCTCAGAAATGTATTTATTTGTGTTCTGGGGAGTTTGCATGGCGAGCAGAAGACTGTTTATGTGGAACAAAAAGGTCTCCCCCTTCGTCCCCACCCAGCTCGACTCTCCTTCTTACCTCTTTACACCCTAAACGCATTTTTTTTCACATCCATCCGAGCTACACTTGTTAACCTGGCGTATAACTCGATGGTAAATTGTTTTAAAACGTTGCATCCTGTGGAGAATCTATATAGTAAAACTATAATGTGTGCTAAATAATACAAATAAATAATTTGCAGTGAATATTTTAAATACTGCTGCTCATATATGTTTCAATAATTCTGTGGTAGGTACAGCTGATACATTTACGTTGTTTTTATGGCCGCTTTCTTACCAGTTGAACCAGCGTTTTATGTGTTTGCCTGGTTTACGCGCTTTAGCCATACATCTGTTTGCCGCTGACAGACCTGTTGTGTGAACGTATGCGTTGCATATTTAATATTACACTATACGTATGATATAGCTGTTTTTGAATTTTTTTTTTGCATATTTGTGATACATCTGGAGATACGTACGTAAGATGACGTACGTCTTCAGATGTATAGGCCTACTGATAAAGCGGGCTTTTTTTTTTATCATGAATGAATTTGTAACAGATATACGTTTTTAATAGACCTTAATGGCATACGTTGTGATTAGTGTTGGGAGGCCAACTGTACACTGATAGTAGGCTATGACACGTGGTCGCCATCAGTGTGAAGAGTAACCAACGTCAGCAATTGAGAAAATGGCGTACAACGTAGCTCTCTGTCGAAGGCTCCATTTGAAAGCACTGGGGCATTAACATGAATGGGTGCAAATGCATTTGATAGCGCCATGTAAACAGTTTACTAATCCGTGAACTAATCCTTAATATAATTGCTCGGTGAGATATTTTAGCTAAAAATGCGTTTTGCTCTTAAACTCACATATTTTGCTATTTATGTTTATAGGCTACTTAAGGGACTTTTTTCTCCCTGTGTGCGTATGATAATTTTAGAATTCGTATAGTCTGCTCTGGTGAGACGTTGTGTGGTTCTTTTGAGTTGAAAATTCCAAGTAAGCGGAACGCACGCGCACACACATACACAAAACACAACCAGAGTTGTGGAAAATGCATTAGAAATGTTGATTAGGGTGGAACTGTTACTCGTCGCCATTTTGATAAACGTCTTTGTGGGGCTGGCCTCTGAGGTGCGGGACTTTAATAAGCAGCGTTCACCCCCAGGTCAGCATATATGTTGATTTGACCCTTTGTTGTGTTGTATGCGTATGTGCTGGTGGAATTGTGACTCTGTCCAATTCAAATAGATATATTTTTGCTTAATTTGTGCATGAACACATTTCAATTGCTTCAGGTTTCATGTGTTGCTTTGGAGAAGTGTGAATGCAGGATGAGTAACAAGATTTGGGGTGGGGTGGAGGGTCAGAGCAGCTTCTTTGCTATTGTGCACACCCCTTACATCTGGTAACATTGGGTCTGACTTATGTAATGCTCATAAGGAAAATTTGAAATGCGTTTTGTTGAAGACGTCTTATTGTTGAAAATAAACAAATAATTAAAACTTGTCAACACATCAAGACCACCAAAAGCTGATATCAAGAGCTTTTTTGTATTCAGTTGTTTAAAGTAATATGCTTGTAATAAAGTAGTTGTTGGTGAAACTGATGTTAAATGTGTGCAAAGAATACAGTGAAGACCATAGAGGGTGTAGTGAGTAAGCCATAATGTTTTGTGCATAGAGCTGTGTGGGCGGCTCCATGTCTCACGCCTTGAGTTTCTCCCTGCTTTATGTAATGTTGCATTGGTGTGACGGGGCCATTTGCAATGGCTTGATGGGCCACTTTTGAAGTCCTTCGGCAGGAGAGATTTAGAGACAAGGGGAAGAGACACACCTTTATGACAATACCGGGTGTTAAAAGTGTAACAATGGCCCTTCCCCCTTCTTCCAGATGCTACTCTGCGTGCTCCCTTCCCCTTGTAAGCACCTATCAAGGTCCAGAAAGCAACATGTTTTTGCTGCAACATTTTATTGCTCTCTCTCTCTCGCTCTCTCTCTCAAAAAAAGGAATTTTAACAGTAGGGATGAATATTGACAAATTGTGGCAGAGGCTAATTCTTTGTGAACTGAATAATGCAGTAGAGAAGTAGTGCAAGTCGTGGGTATAGAACTGCAATAGAAATATTTATTGTAAATATACTAATAAAAATTACAATAAGGATGTACTTTGGGAAACATGAACTGGAATGTGAAAAGAGTGAATTATTATTTCCAAAATGCCAGTGTAAAGTAATGTAGCTGCTCATCTGACTGCATGTGTGTATTTGTGAGTAGTAGGGAAAAATTGTGTTACTGAAGTGAAAACTGATTTCAGGTTTATTGATAAGTAGTGAAGGGGAAGACCTGTTGAGGTGTGTGTGTGTGTGTAGTGTTAGTTTCTCCCTGTTGAGCTGTTTTTGTCTCATGATATTCTTTATTGTGACCCTACACTGTTGATTTTTCTTTCAAGTGCTCAATTTTGTTAAAAGCTAGAGTTTGTCATTTATCATGGCCCGTGTCTGCTGTCAGATCCATAGTGGTTAAAATAATAAATAAAAAATATCTTTTTAAAGAACAACAAAAAGTTAATTGTCTGCTGTCTTGCAATTAGAGAGTGCTGTAAATACCCTGTTTTTTGTTTTTTTTAAAATAATACAGCCAATATCTAACAAATGCGTTGGTTGCTTTGACCGAAGGAAAACCCCACACTGTTTTTCTTTCAAGTGCTCACTTTTGTTAAAAGCTAGAGTTTGTCATTTATCATGGCCCGTGTCTGCTGTCAGATCCATAGTGGTTAAAATAATAAATAAAAAATATCTTTTTAAAGAACAACAAAAAGTTAATTGTCTGCTGTCTTGCAATTAGAGAGTGCTGTAAATACCCTGTTTTTTGTTTTTTTTAAAATAATACAGCCAATATCTAACAAATGCGTTAGTTGCTTTGACCGAAGGAAAAACCTGCAGGGCTGAAATAACAGCAGTTTTGTATGAGTAACTCCTAAGTAAAGATTTGTGCATTTAAAGTAGCTACGTCTCACCAGACCTTTGCAAAGTGGATTTAGAGAGAAAAGGGAGGGAAAAAAGAAAGCTTCAGCTTTGAATCGAATCGCGGCATTTCGCCGGGTAAATAAACGAGCGTGTTGCGATTGCATGCTCAGGCAGTCTGAAGCCACACTTGCCTGCTCTGTCCTCTCTCTCTCTCTTTCTCTCGCTCCCTCCCTCCTTTTCTCTCTGTCTTTTTCTCTCCATCGCCGCTTGTGATTGTAGTACTACAGAAGGCAGGGGGAGGGGTTTTTATGAAGAAGGAGGTGCGACCAATCGGGGGGGGGGCAGGAACACCTGTGTGCAGTTTCTCAGAAGCCGTTGACGGTGCTACACGCCGTTCTCATCTCTCTCTCTCTCTCTCTCTCTCTCTCCCTCTCCCAGCAGCATGCTTGCTTGAGTGCAGTTTTTTTCCCTTTTCTTTTCCTGGCTTGCACTTTTGCTCTGTCTGTCTCTTTCTTTTGCTCTTTTCCTCTCTTTGTCCCTCTGTATTGCATAGGCTGTCGTTCCTTCTGCCACGAGACATGCATTTTTGATTGATTCCCACATTTGGTGGAGGCAGGCAGTCTTGTTAGTTCCGTCATATGATGTGCTACTCGCAGGGCTTGCCTGAGCAGGAAGAGGGAGGAGAGGAGGAGAGAAGAGGAGAGGAGGGGCTGGGGATTGAGGAGGGAATGCATGGCAGCACTTCCTTGTGGGCTTCCCTTTTTCTGCTGTTACGGAGTGCGATTCTCTCAAAACGACCGTTGTTTTGAACAGGGGAAATAGGAGGACGAGGGACAAAGGGAAAAATGCTCATAGCACGTAGACATGCTGAAAATGTGAAAGTTAAGTGTGCGTTGTGCCTTTAAGAGCACCCCTCCCATTTTAACCCCTTACCAATGTGTCCTCTTCTCTCCCCCTTTCCCTATTTTGAACCATCTGTGCTGTTTTTTTGAAAAGGATCGAAGTCCCTTTACTTCAGCTTTGGACAAGCATTCAGAAACACAAGCACGTTCACACCCTCGAGGGATTTTACACACAAAAAAATTAGCTGATTTTGTGTAAATGGGCTACAATACATGATAAAAGTAGTGAGTGCTTGTATGTTTGTTAGAGATATGTCTGCTAATATACATTTTTGATGTTCGTTAAGAGTTGGATCAGTAGTGGTAAGATCTAATTCTTGTTCACGCTATGGTCAAGGAAATAGTAATGGAGAATAAGAACATTCTTTCTTTCTCTCGTTGTCCATTGATAACATTTGTGACATGAGGCATCAGAAACCCTCTCTCAAAGATGAATATATTAACCGCAGGGGCTTGCTGTCACAAGGGAGCGTGAACAGGTGGATGGGACTTGGCTTGAAGTTCAAATGATTGGTTGGCGCCATTTTGCAGCATGGCTGCCCAAGTTGCTGTGGGACGGGTTTCAGGGTCTCGCCTGATTCAGATTTCTTCATTTTTTGCAGCATATCTAAAATGTAAAATTATTCGATTTTGGCACTGATTTAGAAAATTTACATGTTTATTTAAATTGTAAGCATTGAATAAATTTGACTTCTGTAATAGCAAATAAAATAAGTTCACGTTGTGTTCAAACTGTTGACTTTTCTCCAAAAAATGGTACTGTTTGTGCTGCTTTGACAGACTTGATGTCCTGGACGAAAATTACTTGTGAATTCTCAAACGTACATTTTTAACCTAACCTTGTTGTGTTTTCTTTTGAATGTTCAGATAGCATTGTGGGTATTTCTACAAAATGCAGTGCAGTGTGACAGTCTAGATATGCGTGCAGGTCTGTGTTTTTGTTTTTTAGTGTCTGTGTGTGGGAGGGATGTGAGACTAGGGTTGTTTCCCAAGGGGAAAAAAAGTTCATGGTGGTTTACCCCTCTGAAGTATGGGCCCCCTGTTTGCCCCATCCCCCCCAATGACTCTTTATTTCTCTGGTGAACAGGCCGTTCTGAAGGCATCGCCATCATAAACACTGGTGAACGGGGGGTGCCCCTTGAACCGAAAATTCTTTACATTTTTCTTTCTCTTTTTTTTCCCCAAATGGACCAATGAACATGTATTGAGTGCCTGGGTCATAGTATATATGATGTTGACAGAATGTTGACACAAGCGACTTGAACTGATTAATAGTCATTCAAGTTCTCATTGCATATTTAAATGGATGCTCTGCTTGTTTAGGAGTGAAATAAATGAGTGTGTTCCAAATTGGTTTTGTTGCACTGTAAATAATGAAGCTATTTTGCACATTGTTCTTCCGCAGGATGTGTGTGTTAAAATGCTGCTGGCTTAAATTCCTGCGCTATTTGTGCTCCTGATCCTGCTTGGGCAAATCAAGCTCATGCACAACAAGCACAGCAATTAAAATGTTTATTATTCTACACATTGACATTATTTTATATTTACCCTGTTATATATTTGAATGAATATTGCTAAAACTGAAATTAAAGGGGTCATATGATGCGATTTCAAGTTTTCCTTTCTCTTTGGGGTGTTACAAGCTGATTGTGAATAGATAAGATCCCTGAAGTTGCAAAGACTAAAGTCTCAAAACCAAAGAGATATTCTTTATCAAAGTTAAGACTCTGCCACGCCCCCCTAAAACGGCTCGTTCTAACACGCCCCCACATATCTACCTCACTATGTGGGAATATTTGCATAATGCCGCCCAAATGTGCACGCAAAGAAAGAAGGCATGGTTTCAGTAACCGCAGTTAGTGTTGAAGCAGCCATGTCAGAGAGACGCTGAAAAGATAACTGCTAGCTAGATGTTGGTTTCCCCTTTGTTTGCTTTTTTTTGTATTAGTGTTAGTTGAACAGCATGTTCAAGACATGTCTTTCAAATCACATGCTTTTTGATTGCCATCTCTCTTTAGTTACTCGTTCATGCCTACTTTGCTTTTGCAATTATATTAAGGCATACAGGTCACTCAAAGCAATCCTGTTTTCCTGACTCACACATTTACTGTAGCATTTCTGTGGAAAGAAAACTGGCCACTATCATAAGATGGTGAAAATTAGGCTTGTGACATTTTTATGTAGCTCATAATGATTTCTTGTGATGCCTGCATGGTGTTATCTTCCAGCACCAAAAAAAAAAAAAAAAAACCTTTTCTACCATACAAGCTCCTATTAATAGCTGTACTCTTTTAGGGAATTGATTGAGCATATAATTGTTCCTTGCACCTACAGATAATTAGAAACTAAATTAATATCCAATTAGATTCCATTTGTTTTCGTACATTGCAACGTAACAGAAACGGAGAATTCTTTGAAAGCTCTCTCTCTCTCTCTTTTACATTAATAATTCAAAAGGAGTAAAATCCCGGAAAATTTAAAAATGAAGAATCTGACTCAAGTCCTACAGAATCACATTACTGCTGTATTAATCATCACAAGAACGTTACACCACGTATTAGAACAGGGAAGCTGTAGCTTATTTTCTCTTTAGTGACCATCTCCCCTCTGTCTTTGTATGTAGAAATAATGTATGCATTTTTATAATGTATGCATGTATGTAATGTCTGTTTTAGAGAGCTGTGTGTGCCTGCCAGCTAATTATTAATTGGATGCTGACCCGCCATTGCTAGCTGTTCACACCGAAAAAACAGAACATTTTTGTAAGTGTAAAACTCTACTCTTGAAGTCAGAATTAAATGCAAATTCACTATCTATTTTGTAAGTGCATGTTATTAATCTCATGATTCATCCATGCATATGTTTCATTTAAAAACATTTTTTAAAATAAATGATCATAACTGGGTTTTCCAGTGAAACGTCATGCTTACTTCTCTGGTGATGTTTCCAGACATTTAGTCCACTTACACCCTGCAGATGAGTTCAGCGCTCACATTTCAAAATCTAGTCAACAGCCGATGGATAGAATTATTATAATTTTTTTTTTACTTTCTGATAAATCACTCTTGAATAGGGAAGAAAAGATTGATCAATACTTTAGTTACATCTCAACTTTAATGTTTGTTTGCATTACGATAGAATTAGTTTAGTTTTGATTTTTATTTTGATTTGTCTGTAACATTCAATCTGTTCCTTCATATTAGTGAGGTCCACATATATTTTTTAAAGTTCTTTTAGCAGTATTACAGCTAGCCTTCAATTGTCAATATAAATGAACAAAACCAGAAGTTTTCAGTTGTTTAATTTAGCTGAAAATTTGCCTAAGGTATGGAAGCATGAAAGTGACAGAGAACGTACATGGCTTGTTCACGTCTTTACCCCTTTCTCCTTCGTGTGGCCATAGAGATCAGTCAACACTGTTCTTCTCTTTTTATGCTATTTTCTCTCTGTATCCCTCTTCCTCCCCCTCCCTCTCTTCCTCCACATTGCAATTCCCTCCTTACCGAGTCCAAATCACTTAAAATGGAGCCTCTAGATCACATGACCTCGTAACAGGCATGTGCTGGTATGGTCATGCTATCCCCCTTTACACACACACACACATGCATTTTAAAAGCATAGAACGGGGGGAGGGGCTGGCAACACCCCCCTCAGACATACATGGAGTCATACCTTCCTCTTGCAGTGTTGAGCGAAGGCCTTCTCAGGCGGAGGAGAGCCGCCATGAGTGTATACGTTACATACACACACATATATATATATATGATATATATGATATTTTCAGATTGCATGCAATTAGATGTGATGGTATTCAGAGCAAGATTTCAGTGGACTTTATGCTCCTGATCATTTCTGTGCAATCAAACAGTGCATTCAAATATTGATATAACATAGTACAAAGGGTGTTGTGAAATAGAGCTGACCAGGAGAATTTATTTAAATAAAAATTTAAAAAAAGTCTCCTGCTAAAAATGGTGTTCGCTTTGTCTTGTTTGTGGATGATTTGATGGTATGCTATGCTATTTCTATACAGCCAGGAGAGAGTTGTTTAAAAAAATTGCTGTTCAAGTTTCTAGATTTTATTTTTTATTATCTAATAGTTTTAATTCAGTAGTATTAAGTATTTATTCACGTTTTGAATTTGTTACTTTGTGTAGCTTTACTCATGAGGCTGTTCTGTGGACTACTGAGCATTTTGAACTTAATTGTTAACCCTTTTGGATAGACTTAAGACTATTTTCCCTCCAAAGAAACCACAGTCTAAGACAAACTGCAATTTCTAATCGTCATTATTTTTAAGTACATGATGGAAGAGAGGAGAGATAGTGAAGACCGGTAAGAGGAGAGTGTTGTCTACTTTCAGAGTTAAAAGATTAAAAGAATAACATCAGGGGTTGACGTCACGCTTTGCAAGGAAGAAGGTCCTTCATTTGTAACAAAAGAAGAAACTGGCTTTGAAAGAAAGGTTTTATTGGTTCAAGACACATTTGCTAGATTTACTTAAATTTCTGATGGATGACAAACTGTTTGGAAAAATAAGGAACCAATTAATTAGATATTCACAAAGTAATTTAATGAAAAAATGTTACTTTTTTAGTGGTAGAATATTGTTTTCAAACCGTATTTTTCCATTTAAAATAGTAGTTATACATGTTTCAAACAAAGTTTGAAAACAAATACTACCAAGTAAAAATACTGAGAAGTGAAGTATTCAGAGAGAATTTAGAATTTTTAACTTTTAGATATTTATTTAAACTGCATTAAAAAGAACTGTACAACAACATTTCAGAGTCCTTCATTTTTTTGACTGAAACACATTTGTTTTAATAAATGTTATTTTGCTAAAATTTTATGTTTACTTATTTGTTTGTTTTAATTTAAAAAAAAATTGAAATGTGCTTAAAAGAAAAGCAAAACGTGTGAAGTCTTAAGTATACTTGCATTTAAAGTTTTGTTTCCAACAATGCAATTAAATATGAGCAATAAATATTTTGTGAATGAAAATATTTAATTAGTTGGACTGTGTAATATGTTTTGTAAATGTTTTTGGAAAAAAAAAAACTCATGGAAAGGTAAAAACAAAAATTTATAATTTGAATTTAATAATCAAATAACTGCCTTACGTTCTTTCCTCATAAACTGTTAATTTTTCATTCATTTATATAATAGCCTACACGTTAAATGGGAACAAGGCAAACTACTTGAAATGTGACAACACATGTTGATGCTTACTTGACTTAAACTATCCCTTTACGAAATAGATGATTATTTATTTGAGAGAAACTATGTAAACTATGCTTTATGCGGGTCGAAAATGAGCTGGCCTTGCGAAATATATATAAAATGTATGCACAAGATAATAGCAGACTTTTCCCTGGCATGTTCATTCACATTTGTAGAGTTTAAGACATGTAGACTTGGCTTCTCCAATGAGTCACTGCTGTGCTTAAAATGTGACTTTTCCCAACAATGTGAACTATCTTATGATATAGATTGCAACTCTAACTAGATGTGCTGCTTTGAGTATGAAAGAATCAATTATTTACATCCGTAGATGAGCTAATAATATTCATGATCGGTTCCGAATGGAACGAAATAATTAATTTGAAATGATTCCCGGGCTTTTATTGCGCGCTTTATTACCAGAACATGATGGAAACTATTAATTTGCTGATCTTTACGGCAGAACGCGGAAAATCCATAGGCTACAAGCGGTGCTCTTCAAGAGGACAGCACTGGAAGCAGTGCGAATCCTGACAAAATCGTTATTAAACCGTGCTGAGTCAGGTGCACTGCATTGTGGCACATATAGCCTGGATGCTCGGTTCTGTACGAGACAGTTTCTGTTCCGTTCCACACCCCCTATTTCCTCGTCAGCGTGCAGATCTCCTCTTCTCTACCAACCCCCTCAGTTCCTCGGCGGTGGGCGGTACAGTGACTGTGCGCACCGCCTCTTTCACGGCGCTGTAGTACTCTCGAGTAGCCCGGTGACTTTATGAATGAAGGCTGGTCTCCCGCTCACTGCCTGCGAGAAGCTGAAGCTGAAGCCACAGCGCGGCGTGCGTAAAGGGGAGTGATCCAGAGAAACGCGAGCGTTTGCGCCTACTGCACTGCAGGCAGTCAGTCATCTAAAGACAAATCTTCACATCCTCACTAGTTTGATGTGGCTCAAATGAAGGCGCTGGTAAATGGAGTTTAATGCGGAATACAGTACTTTATTGCTGGATGAACTCGTAGCTGTAATGTAATTATTATGCACGTTGATTCGTACATAACAGCAGACACTATACGGTGCAATGATAGTGCAACAGCAATACATTATAATGTAGTTTAAAAGGGGAGGATGATATTAGAGTTTGAATCCATCAAATAAAATAGCACCCTTAGAGCTAGCCTGTAACTGATTTTTTTTTTTTTGTAATTTCATATATAGAACTAACGCAATTTTCACACGCACGTTCTCTGTTTTACGCATTTTGCAATAGCAGCCTCACAACACACCACATTTCGCTCTGTGCTGACATGGAAGCTTATTCTGCTCCTATATGTTACCTATAGTTTTCTAGCACATTCTGCGCCTGCTCATGTGACTGAGATTCATTGTGGTTATTGGGCGTTGTCAGTGGAAGATGGCTGAACGTACGCTGGCCCACATGGTTGAGATGTATCCAGGCCTATGTTACTCGCTCTGAACAAGAATTTCCGAATGGGTTTGTTGTGATTTGAGAACCAGATTGTACGAGTTTGCTTCACGTAAACATCCTCACGTAGGCCTACCTGTGCGCGTTGGATATAATGGTAGGATATTAGAAAGTAGAATAAAGCTTAACCACACAACAAAAGACGCAGCCCAATAATTGATGGGTAGGCTATGTGCATTTTAGTGGCCATATTTATTGCGTGCTTCATGATTCACTGACTAGCTAAATAATTTGGTAACTTTTACAGATAATGTTATTTCTGTTATTGTTTTGTTTTTTTGTCTCCTTTTTTAATATGCCTGTATTTATTTTCATTTTATTATTTAAGTCCTCCGATGAAGCTAATTGTTAAATTTTTAAAAACAGAAATTGGCCGCGCTTCTCATGCAAAATGCGTAACTGGATATCAACTGAAATAAAATAACTGTTGAAATAACTGTTGTAGTCTTTTGTCATTTTTTGTCTGCTTTTTTAATATGCCTGTGTTTATTTTCATTTTATTATTTAAGTCCTCCGATGAAGCTAATTGTTAAATTTTTAAAAACAGAAATTGGCCGCGCTTCTCATGCAAAATGCGTAACTGGATATCAACTGAAATAAAATAACTGTTGAAATAACTGTTGTAGTCTTTTGTCAGTCTTATTTGTCAGCATTATAATTGTGAAGACTTAATAAAAAAAAAACACTGTTTATTTGAGATTTTTACTACTTTTAAAATGTAAACTAAATCTGAGCAATTAGACTAAACCGCAGTAAGTTTATTTTTTCCGCCACTGCCGAGTGAGTGTCACTAACTGAAACTGCGCGAGACAGAAACTTAAAAAAACAATTAACACGTGTGATTATCTGATTACGAGCATGTGTTTTATCCAAAAGCAGCTCAAAGGTGATTTCGTGACTTTTGCAGCTGAACAAGTGTGTTTTGAAGTGCAACCTGCCATTTCATTTCTTCCTGAACACTTGGCTTTCATGAAATGGCGAGACGGCTATACGAGACGGGGGGAGGGAGGAGTAAACAGATTTATTAAAAACTCATAAGTTTTAAACATTATCTAACATTCTACACTCTAATTTATATCGCTGAAGAGCTTAGAAACTTGATTGACGCACAAAACCCCTCCGGACATGTATTTACAGCCTGTTGTGATGCTTGTCAGATTATGCCTCGGTTATTTAAACGTCAGTCCTCCTAATTTATTCTTAAATCGTGTGATTTGTTCTTTGTAAAGTTAATCATAACGCAAATGTATTTGCTCATTTTGAGCTCACTTTATGTCTCTTCACTCAGTTTGCACTGTAGTCAGCCATGCTTTCTGTCCCGTGTTCTGCTCCCGAGTCGCAAAATGGAGGCGCACGAGCGCTTCCATCTTCTCCACGCTGAGTAGGGCACAGCAGAGCGAAGCGTCAACTTTGACCCAAACTAAGGGCATATCGCCTTTGTAAACTAAATGTATCCCGGAGTTGTTACTCTCTACAGTTGTTTCTCACATACCACCCACCAAACCAACCCCACCCGAGGGGGAAATACCTATACATATGGAATTTTTTAGAAAGACGCAAACGTTTGAGCGCCTTTTCTCTGTGTGGCCTATAGGTAGGCGACGCAATATTTACGTGAATGTCCTACAAGCCGAGAAGAGATTAGTTGCTACAATTATGTCAGTGTGTGCAACTAATAAAACATTTAGACAATTCCTTCTGTTATTGCTGATGAATTATGATTCAGACAACGCCCCTTTTTCAACAAGGCTTTTTACTTGCCTGGGGGCATATGCTCTTTTTTTTTTTGAGTGTTTTGAATAGTTTTTTTGAAGTGCACCACAAATTTAATAAAGACTTTAATATTTGCTGTTTTGTGTCCTGCAATCCCTTCCCCCTTTTTAACAGAGCCTCCATACCTCAGCATAATCTGCGGCCTCTTTGAAAAGTTCAATTGTTTGCTAGTACCCCAGTTCCCTGCCATGCCCTATGACTCTTTTTAAAGTCCCGGCCAAAGCGTTCCCCATCCACATTGGGGTCAAAGGTTGAGATGCAAGGTTGAGAACTACTTGCAGACAAAACTCTTTGTCGATAAGATGAAATCTCTCTCTGTTTCTCTCTCTCTCTCTCTCTCTCTCTCTCTCCATTCCCCATGGCTCTCTGTCTCAGTCAAATGGCCAAGGGAGAGAGAGAGAAAGAGAAGATGACGGATGAGAGGGAGGGGTGTTTCACATGATAATGTGCAGGAAAGGACCTCAGGTTCTCTTCGCTTCACCCCCACCGGCTGCCGTTTCGGAGGCCGTTTGCATTCCTCAGCTGAGCATGTCGCTCCCTGCACACTTTGACATGCTTAAAAATTTGCAGTCAAAGGCAGAGTGGTTTCCCTGTGCTGTTGGGCCCATGCAAGTGAAAAAATAAGTTTAGTTCTAAAGTTTAAAAACATTTTCAGATAGCTTGGAATTTACTTTCAGTGGTTTACTTGCCTAATGATTCTTAACTTGGATTGTATAGATTTAAAATCATTGCTAAACAGTTTGGTATATCAAGATCAATGATAGAAAGAGAATGTGAAGATTAGTTGTTGGTCTTGTAATTCATGTATTTTTAGCATTTTAATTGTTTTCAACTAGCATTCATATGCTTTTTTGCTTTTTGACAGTGAGGGAATACTTTTCCTAATTAAACAATTTTTTTATTGTAGTTTTCTGCTTCTCTGTGAGAGAACAGAATTTAGGCAAAAATAATAAAAACGCTCCTTATAGGCACTAGGCAAAAAAAAAAAAATTATGCATAAACTTTGTAAAACATGCCCCATAAACTGTGAATCTTCTGTTTGAATTCATAAGAGAAGCCTAAGCTTCAGACTAAATGTTACAAAAGTATAATACCGTTTATCTGCAATCACAAAACGGTTTCTCTCTCTCTCTCTCTCTCTTTTTTTTTAAAATCCATGTGTGATGTTACTTTATGTGGAGAATGACGTAATCTTGTGGTGTAGCTTGTAATAAAAAGAGGTTCTTTTTTGTTGTCTTTCTCACTTTATACATCTTTTGGAGTTCATTGGTTTAATAATATTCGTATAATTTTGATTTATTTAAGTATATCTAATGATAAAAAAAAAAACATCTGGCTTCCATCCTTGCAACTGTTTAGATCTGTTTCTGTGAAGGTTTGACCTTGCTCCTCAAATCTTTGTGTTTGTCAAATCCATTTTAGAGAGACACTTTCAGTCACTGGTCACTTTTGCATGGATTATGAAATATTTACCCTGATTTTTCTGCTTGCCAGTAGCATAAAAAAATTTACTGTCACTGCTCTATAGCAGCCTATGAGAAGCTACAATTTGTCTCAGATCAGTGTAGCACGATGCAACTTCCTCTTCTCTTCGATTACATTTGAATGCTTGAATGGCAACAGATACATTTCTTGGATGGCACTGTAATATATATGTATGTGTGTGTGTGTGTGTGTGTGTGTGCGTGCGTGACCCTGGACCACAAAACCAGTCATAAGTAGCACGGGTATATTTGTAGCAATAGCTTTCAGCTTTCAGATGATGTATAAATCTCAATTTCAAAAAATTGTCCATTATGACTGGTTTTGTGGTCCAGGGTCACGTGTGTGGGTGTGTATGCCTAATTGTAAATAATATTTATGAATTTATCTGTTTATAATGATGCATTTGTTGAATGCATCATTACACTTTTTCCTGCAGTTGCTCATTGATGTTCCTGCATTTACACTAACAGGATTCATATTCTGATAATTTAATAATTTTAAAGACAAAAAAAAGTTTTAGAGGACACTTTTATTCTTTAAAAGCCGTTAATTAATTCAGGACTTGAAAAATTCAAATGAAAATACAAAAATGAACAGTAACTTAACGCTAAGCGCCCAAGTCCCAGTTTTGACGGTTTAATACAGATAGTGTCCGCTACTGCCATGCTATTGGCCAACACCAGTGTTCAATGGCAAGAGGCACCTTTTAGAGGCGTGAGATTTATTTTTATTGGTTTCATTGTTATACGACTGTATTGCTGGGGTGTGTGCGTGCGTGACCCTGGACCACAAAACCAGTCATAAGTAGCACGGGTATATTTGTAGCAATAGCTTTCAGCTTTCAGATGATGTATAAATCTCAATTTCAAAAAATTGTCCATTATGACTGGTTTTGTGGTCCAGGGTCACGTGTGTGGGTGTGTATGCCTAATTGTAAATAATATTTATGAATTTATCTGTTTATAATGATGCATTTGTTGAATGCATCATTACACTTTTTCCTGCAGTTGCTCATTGATGTTCCTGCATTTACACTAACAGGATTCATATTCTGATAATTTAATAATTTTAAAGACAAAAAAAAGTTTTAGAGGACACTTTTATTCTTTAAAAGCCGTTAATTAATTCAGGACTTGAAAAATTCAAATGAAAATACAAAAATGAACAGTAACTTAACGCTAAGCGCCCAAGTCCCAGTTTTGACGGTTTAATACAGATAGTGTCCGCTACTGCCATGCTATTGGCCAACACCAGTGTTCAATGGCAAGAGGCACCTTTTAGAGGCGTGAGATTTATTTTTATTGGTTTCATTGTTATACGACTGTATTGCTGGGGCCGGCAGTAAGCAGTATATTGCCCCTCACTCTCTTCTTCTGGTATGTTACGGGTTGCATCAGCATGTGTTGATTGCTAAGTTTGGGGAGTGACCTTTCACCTCTCAGAGGAATAGGGCAAGGGGAAAAAAGCGGAGTGGCGAGGGGGAGGGAAGGCCTATCAGGTAATGCAGAGCAGAAAGCTCCACAGGGAGGAGTGTAGAAAGAGGGAACGAGAAACAGTGAGAAGAAAGCAGGAAAAAGGGGGGATGGGACGTCTGTTATTTCTGGTGAAGTTGTCTCACCATCGCTGCTACTCTCTACACCACTTTGATTTATGGCTTAACCCTTGCTGTTCCATTCAGCGCCTGGAACCACCTCGTCTGGTCGGGTATCTCCGACGGCACCCATAGCTTTCTACACGGCCACCAAGCTGAGCTCCTTAACTTCGTTGCCAGGATGTTTTCATTGACTTGAGGAACCTCCACGTCCATCTAGACCTTAAGCAGCTCACTACGTCCCTCCGTGGACTCGCTGTTACGCAAAGAGCGGGAAAGGGAGGTGTGTGGAAGTTAGGATCCGCCCCTTCCCCTCCCACACTTACCCGCCATTTTCAGTGTTGGCTGCAGAGGCCTTGCTGTATACGAAGCTCCTCTAGCAGTTTACTGACTGAAGTTCTGTTTCATGTCATTCCTCTGCCTACCACTGTCACAGTGCGTCATGTTAAAAAGGTGGTTTAGCTTTGGATCATTTTGGTTTGGGCTGTGTATACATTTATGCATGCAGTTTTGTGATTGACTTCAGTGGTATGGAATATTATTTCTGGAGACTAATTAGATTTGGATTTTTAGATGTGAGTTAATACAATAATTATATAGTGTAAAATGATTTGCTTATGAATGGCTTTTCAGAAAAGTAGATGAAAAAGGATTATTTATTTATCTCCGTTTGTTTAGGATTATTTTACTTTGCAGTGCTGAGTAATCCCAGTCTGCTTCTCTTTTTTTTCTAGTTGATTTGTATTAAAGAAATACTATGTTTTTGTATATATTATCTAATAATTTATTTATCTTGCATTTGTATTTGAATATATAAAGAGTTTTTTTTTTTTGAAAATGCTTAAGACATTTGATACAAAAATGTGGTTTAGCCTATTTATCCGTTTTCTTTCAGGAATGTTTACCTTGTTTACCCAACAAAAAATGTAGCTAGGAATATATAAAATTCAGTGCAGTGTGATTGTGAACCAACCTGTCTGTTTAGTAAATCATAGCTTATTTTATTTTATTTTTACTTTTTTTATTAGTTGTAGTATTCGAACTAACAGTCTTTTTAGCCCAAATTATAGGTTTCACCAGTCCTTTAGATTTTTGCTTTTATATTTAATAAAATTCTTTTTGGAGAAATTTTGAAAATAAATTCTCCAAATTGCAGAACTGCTTGAACTGGCTCCATTATCTGCATGAGCAAATGCATGATAAGTTACGCATGGTTCATTTGGTGAATTTGTAGCCTATCCTAAATGTTTTAGAAAGTATCTGGGATGCAATTTAATTTCAGATCCCTCTAATGCCCAAATGCAATTGGATTACTGTGCAAGTACAAGCTGATATTTTGCTACTTGAATATGTGGATAAATTATGAGGAAAGTTAGGTTGATTTATTGGTCAACAATGTACAGTACATTATGTGTATCTTATCCTACACTCCAAAAATGTTGGTGCAAAAACTTTAATTTAATATTTTGTAGTCTTGCAATTCAGGTATCCATACTCAGCTGCTTTATCTTATCCTAAATGTTGGTGCAAAAACTTTAATTTAATATTTTGTAGTCTTGCAATTCAGGTATCCATAGTATCCATACT
>NW_015630576.1:772039-778029 GCF_001515625.1 Sinocyclocheilus rhinocerous
CACATTGAGCAGCATTAACTACACAGATCCGTTGTTCACTGACGAGCTGCGCAAAACCACGTTCATATTCGTGCGATTTTTTGCGCAGCTCGTCAGTGAACAACGACTCTGTGTAGTTAATGCTGCTCAATGTGAAAGCCCGCACGTGATGGAGATTTACCGCTGATTACAGAACCGGCTTTCTGACAAGATGCGCGTTAAATATCGCATGCGATTTATCGTGCAGCCCTAGTGGAAACTGATTTAATGCATCCTTACTAAATAAAAGTACTAATTTCTTTAAAAAAAAAAAAGTTCTTACTGACCCCAAACATTTGACTGGTAGTTTGATATATGCCCTCATTAAGATAGCAAAGTAAATGTGTTTGTGTTTAAGCATGTCTGTGTGGTGTGTGGAGGAACTGAATGTGCTTAACTGTCAAGACATGTAGCTCTTTCCCTTCAATGCTTTTTTTTCTTTTGGCTCATGTGATGCTGTGTGTGCGGAGCAGGGTTTTGCCAGCTAGACGCTCAAGCTAGTATGATTCTCTTTACTAAAAGAGTGAGCTTTATGGATTATTTTATGATGATTATTATTATTGTGATTATTAAAAGCACATTGCAAACTCCTGCTATAGCCTCTGATAAATCTTATCTCAGGCCATTTATGGCGCTTTTCCACTGCACGGTGCGGCACGGTACGGCTCGGCGCGGGTGAACTTTTGGGGGTTTTCCACTGGGTACAGTACCTGGTACCTGGTACTTTTTTTAGTACCACCTCGGTTGGGGTTCCAAGTGAACACGACATGTGAATAATCCCGCCCACTCTAAAGCGGTACTGAACTGCAGTAGAAGCGCAAACCGCGCCGAGCCGAACCGTGCCGTACTGAGCCGTGCCGAGCCGAGTCGTACCACGCAGTGGAAAAGCACCAATAGTCATCTCAACTGTTTTTTTTTCACGTTCACATTAAGTTCCAGATAGGAGTAAACTTCAATAATGCGCCGCTGACCCGCACCGCTCCTGTAGGACAATACCACATACCAACCCTCACCCTAACATACACACACCCTCCCCCTAATGCTATTCGCTGACCTATAGAGTCCTCACCTTTGACCCTTATTGGGGGTGAATCTCTCTCTTCTTCTTTTTTCTTTCACTCTTTTCTGTTCTTGTTATTTGGCCTTTTTATTAGCATTTTTATTGTCTTTTTAGTGCTGTGTGATTGAACTTTCTATGTTTCAGCGTGTCTTGAGATTCCCGTTTTAACTAAGGCCAAATCTAAACATAGATTTTATTTGCCACACCATAAAATACAGAGAAATCCCATGCAACTCTTTCTGGGGAATGTGAGCATGTTAACAGATTTGGTTCTGTGGTTGGTGTCCCATCATCCACTGCTCCACGGCTGGACGTAGGGCCTGCTGCACAACAGGTAAATTGAGTAACGCAAAGTTGAAGCATGTTTTCGTCTCTAATCAATGGAAAAAGAGACCAAAAGGTCACCTCTTTCATCTGGACGTGATTTACACGGCTTCGACCAATCAAAGTGGTCAGAGACTTGGTGGGACGTGACATGATGGGTTTAAACGGGTTTAAAGGTGCCAAACAAGAGGCATGTTTTTGTAGTAGAGGGGGTGGGATGTGGAGGCGTCAGATTGGGGGATGGGTTTGGGAGCGAGGTGATTGATCAGTGGGAGAGCGAACAGATTGGTGGTCTCTCCCATCGTGTTTGTGTGGCCTTTGCCTTTTGTTATACCTTTTGGTGCTTTCCTGCTCTTAATTTGCTTCAAACTCAAGTCAAGCCATGTTGCACTTCTCCTGATTTGTGCATAATCTTGGAAGCCAATAAAAAAAGAAAGTACATACTCTAATACAGTGGTCACCAACCTTTTTAGGCCCAAGATCCCTGACCTCGGCCTTTATGAAAGACAAGATCTACCTATTGAAGAATTGATAGAAAAAGACATCCCGGATTGTACTTCAAATTTGAGGGAGGTTTTATACGGAAGAGAAGAAAATGCCATTGCCATCGAAACTTTTCTCAAGACAGTTCCCTTCAGTGATACATTAATAAAACCCCAGAAATGTAATGCATTTTTGTGTTTATTTTACTGTTTTCGGGATCTACTGGGACAGCGATCGACGGGTTGGCGACCACTGCTCTAATAAGTGCTTCAAGGCCTTCGAATCTGCATGGCCATTTTCAAGATTAGGCAATGCATGGTTTCAATTGGTTTCATTTGGCTTAGGCACGCTCACAATGCTGATCTTTGTGGCGTGAAACACCCTTGCAGGATTCTTTGTTCCCTGATTGGCTGTTTTGCCCGCCATTTGCATGAAGGGAGCTTGAAAGTGGGCGAACGGTGCCATTTTCTCTGCTTGTCAACCGGTGGGCGTCAACCTTCCGGAGTTCAGAGGTCTTTAGGGTTTCTGCTCTCAGTCACCAGAAAAGGGTTGCCCCTCCCACATGACCCCTGGCACCCATTTCCCTCCTTCATCCTAAACGCATGCATTGCTTCAGAAGTTTGCTGCTTCGCCCTCTAGAGGTTCCAGAGTGCTACGGCTTTGTGTAGGTTATCTGGTCTCCTTATAACTGTGTCATTGTTATGGTTGTGGAGCAATGCCATGCTGCAGTGCTCTATTGGACTTTATAGTTGATTCACTCATTTTTACTTCTTCTTTTCCCCCCCAAGCCTTGCATTGCATGGACATTGCTGTAGTTACTTGCATTTCTTTCTTTTTCTCTCTCTCTTTCTCGGGCGATGAGTTTGGATGCTTCCGGGGCAGCTGGCATTGACATACATCAGTGTCTAGTTTCAATATACCCATTCAGTCTCTTCTCTCTCTCTCTCTTTCTCCTCTGCCCATTCCGCCTCGCTTCCACGAGCGACGAACAGGACGGATGCGCCCAAGCATCTTCACCATGTTTAATCTACCTATAAATAATACCTCCTTCCAGATCATTTAGAGAGATTTTCTCGAACCTCACAGGTCCTGTCCTCGATTTTGAAATAAAATGTATGAACATAAATCATGTCGTACTAGAATTATCTGAAGGATTCTACAGTCAACACATTCTTGTTAAGGTTTACTTATATAGCTGGTCAAAGTTCTGCACTGATCCACATCTAATGTTCGTTTACATTTATATTTATTTACATTTATACTTTTTTCCAGAGTTCAGGGTATATATTTTATCAGTCTTTTTTTTTTTTTTTTGAGTGTCATTAAACATAGATCAAGAATGTTAAATGCAATGACTTGAATACCACTCTTTTTACACACCTTTTTAATTCCTCAATTAATTTCAAGAAATTTAATTTATTAAATAAACTTTAGAATAGTATAACACTTGAGTATTGGGACCAATTCTCGCTAACTAGTTGCTTATTAGCATGCATATTTTTAGCATATTGGCTGTTTATTAATACTTATAAAGCACATATTCTGCACGACCATATTCTACATCCCTAATTCAATACCTAATCTTAACTTTACTAAGCAGTAATTAGGAGTTTATTGAGGCAAAAGTCATAGTTAATAGATAATTAATGAGAATTAGACCTTAAAATAAAGTGTGACCAATTTTTTTATTTTTATTTTTTTACAAGGTATATAGTGCAACTCTCAAAAACATTTGTTTAAAAGAAAAGGAAATTTACAAACCATTTTGGAAATGATGATGATGTTTCAGTGTAAATTTATATGAAACCAAGACGAATGCAAAGATTACATTAATAAAGACTTGACATGTTTAAAACTAGACTTTAAAGGAGTCATATGATGCAATTTCATTTTTTCCTTTCTCTTTGGAGTGTTACAAGCTCTTGGTGCATAAAGAAGATCTGTAAAGTTGCAAAGACTAAAGTCTCAAATCCAAAGAGATATTCTTTATAAAAGTCTTAATATGGACGCTGTCCATAGGCTGTTGATCAATACACAAAAGTAGTTGTTTTAACTGTTGTTAAAAAGTTAGTTGTAATTGTTTTTTTCAGCACAAAATTGTCATGTAAAAATGTTCCTCAAGAACTTGTTTTATATCTGTTCACTCTTATGGCATGTGAAAGGATGAACGTTTTAATATCAGAGCTAAAGTATTAAGTACCTGGAAGTTACCGTTCTGGTGGATTTATCCCCGTTCTGACTTTGACTTTCACCTTTCCATGCATCTCTTTCCACATCATTTAGATATAGACAAGACCAGGACCTTTCTGAACACTAGCTGTCAGCGTAAATCAGCATTTGGATGATGTTGGATGTCATTAGTGTAATTAGTTTTTATGTGATTGTGGGTGTAAACTTGAGAGCAGTTTTTCTTGAAGATGTCTGCGGCTGTAACCGCTACTCATTAGTTTTGTATTGGATATATTGACTGCTCTTGTTTCATGAAGCAAAGCTGGTGAGGGAGCCTTCTCTAAACCTAATTTCTCTCTTTTTTTTTTTGTGAATAAAATACACATGCATAAATATAAACCACAAAAAAAGAATAAATTGTATGTACAGGTGTGCTATAGATAGAATAGGAATAGACATTTTGCTCTTCTTTTGGAAAATGAAGCTACATGTAAGATCTCCAAGATCTCTTTGCATATTTGGTTGGAAGATGAGAATTGTAACATCAACAAAAATGTTTGAAAATCAGTATTAATTACAAATTAATTATTAAGTATTAAAGTAAGTAAAAATGTAAAATATTTTTCAACCTCTTACAAAAAGAAACCTAAAAAATTACAATATTTTTTACATTTATATTTTAAATATTTGTTTAAATGTAAATTTTCAAATATTTATGTGGACAAAAAACTGTAGTTTAATAACTGTATAATTAGTTCTATCAGTTTAGTGCAAATTTATGCAACGCGTCTGCATTTCATCTGCCTCTGAATAGCAAAGACTGAACTTTTCCTACATTTTCTGGCAAGGGAAGTATCTTAAATTTTACTTAGAAACCGCCTGAATGTAGGGTTTTAGCATCACCAAAACAGAAATTGCAATATTTCATTTTACATAGGTTAGACAAACAGATGATCCCGCTGCAAACCAATGCTGCTGTTTTGTTTTGGCTGGGATGCTCAAACAGATTTGTTTTAATAATTTGCCTCAAAGTTGCTGGAAAGTTTACATTTTGGGGGGAAATTAAGCTACAAGTGGCTCACTCACAGCTGTCTCTGCATGTTCCATTGAAAAAAGTGAAGGTATTTTAACATCATCAATACTATTTTACTTAAAAAAAAAAAAAAAATTTCAGCCTCGTCTAAAAAGAAACATGACCAAAAAGGAAATAATTAAAAGGCCATTTTAAAACATAAATCAATACTTTTTGAAAAGCATTTTCCAAAAAGAAACCTGAACAAAAATGCAAAAATATATTAAAGGGATAATTCACCCAAAAATGAAAATTCTGTCATTAATTACTCTCCCTCATGTTGTTCTAAACCCGTAAGACCTTCGTTCATCTTCAGAACACAAATTAAGATATTTTGATGCATGCTGAGAGCTCTCTGACCCTCTCATAGACAACAAGGGTCCTTACACGATCAAGGTCCAGAAACGTAGCAAGGAGATCGGTAAAATAATCCATGTGACATCAGGGGTTCAACCGTAATTATACGAAGCTACGAGAATACTTTTTGTGCGCAAAATAAAAAAAAAAACCGACTTTATTCAACAATTCGTCTCCTCCGCGTCACACTAGCACTATTTTGGAGAGTATCCACTGAACGCAAACAGCGTATATTGTTTTTTGTCAGCTGCGCCATGCGGATACGCCATTTTACGTTCAAATCAAAGCACAAACAACGTAGAAAACGTATCCGCGTGGTGCAGCTGACACAGAACAACATACGCTGTTTGCGTTCAGTGGATACTCACCAAAATAGTGCTAGGGTGACGCGGAGGAAACGAATTGTTGAATAAAGTCGTTATTTTTTTTTCTTTTGCACACAAAAAGTATTCTCGTAGCTTCGTATAATTACGGTTGAACCCCTGATGTCACATGGATTATTTTACC
>NW_015630576.1:778281-794455 GCF_001515625.1 Sinocyclocheilus rhinocerous
TTTCAAAAAGAAAACCAAACAAAAAAAAAAAAAAAAAAAAATTTAAGTCTTTTTAACGTGTACATTTTCTAATATTTACATAGATAGAAAAACTGCAGCAAAATAATTATATAATCAGTTCTGTGCAGTTCTGTCAGTTTGGTGCAAATTTCTGCAATGTGTCTGTTTAATGTGACTCTGACTAGCAAAGTTTGAACTTTCCCTACATGTTCTGGCAAGGGCAGTGCCCTGTGTTGGTTTAAACTCCAAGTTTTATCCATGTCATTCAGGTTAGGTGATCTGTGTGTGATTATGAGATTACACCATCAACATACAGCATCTGGGTATGTGTGTGTGTGTGTGTGCGCGCGCGGGCGTGGCACAGTGTGTGTTTTCTCCAATGGTTGTTGTACTGGCTGACAGTTGTTCTTGCGGGGCGGGGTCTCTCTTGGCACCTCGCCTCACTTCTGCCAACCCCAAGCGCCAACGTCAACCACTAGGAGGAGACACCTTGGTGGCGAAACCAATCAGATCCCAACCAGGTTTTAATGGGTGAAACTGACAGATGTAAAGTTTTGTATGGAGAAATTAAGCCTACTATCATACACAAAATACACACCTGGTTTGGGACAAGTTTGAATTCGTTTTTTTTTTTACATTACAGAAAAATCCTATAGTTAATTCTTGACATCAGATTTGAAAGTTCTAAGTTCCTAAGTGAAATTAGCTTGGTTACTAAACAGATAGGATGTTTCTGTAATACAGAATAAAATGAATAAAAAGAAATCGATTGAAACTTTTTTGAAGAGATCATCCTGGGTAACTACATTAAATGAAGTATACACTCATGAACCTTAATTTTATGAGTCATCTGTGAAACTGATTCAGTCAGCTGCTGCATTTGTTGTTGCTACAATTTGAAGTAAATTCACAATCAGGATCTTTCCCCCCCCCTTTCATTCTTTCTCTTTTATCCATTGTAGGTTCTTGATGGTCTGCTTGCCCAGTATGGAACTGTTGAGAACTGTGAACAAGGTAAATTGTTTCATTTATGTTTTGAATGATGTATTACTGATAAAAATAGTACAAAAATTTGAATTACTTATGTTTTAAAGATACATCAAAAGCATGCTGAACACCTGGAAGTGTTGCGTGTGCTTTGTTGCATCAAAAGAAATCAAAAAGATAAAAAAATTGTTGTTATTTACACTTTCTTTCTCTGTTCTTATTTTTTCCACAGTGAATACAGAGAGTGAGACTGCAGTTGTGAACGTCACATATGGGACACGGGAGCAGGCTAGACAGTGAGTGAACTTTGCCCTGAAACCTTAATTTTGAAGCTGAAGTGTGTGTAATTTTTTTTTTCACAAGTGTCACCAAATGTAATTGCAAAAATACTGACTTTTGTCAGATAGGTTTCCGTTGTTTGGACAAACTGATTCTCACCTCAAACTCGCATCACGTCGCTGTGCTGGGTTGGTCTGGATTCTCAATGTTTTGAAAATGCTATGTTATCAAAAAATAAAAACTAAATCTACAAATGACTGTATGTGCATATTTTCCTGTAATAAAACAAAGTATTTTAAAAATTAAAAATTTCACATTTCAGCTTTAAAATCCCTTGTCTTTCTGCAATATCACATTAAACCTTCACCACAAAGCATGCATCCTCTCATTACGGGTTTTCCTTGTTTGCGGCTGACACCTACTGGTGATTCAGCGGCTTTGCAAGCTTTTATTCAGGTTAGCTAACTATGAGATCTGTCAGCCTGGATTCTTCATCAGATTAATTCATAATGTTGCTTAATAACCATTTAGGCAAATCTCTTCTGTTGAACTGTGAAATTATTCGTATGATTTCATCTTTGTACATTTAATCAGTCAGCATTCATCCACACCGCAGTGACATTTTTTTCCCAAGATACTGTCAGTTACTATAAACCCTCTGTCATTCACACATACCATTCATGCTTCTCGTCTCAAAGAGCAATCCAGAAGCTCAACGGTTACCAGTTTGAGAACAACGCCCTGCGTGTGTCATACATCCCTGATGAAAACTCTGATGCCGACTCTCAACAAGGCCCAGACAACGGCCGACGTCCCGGATACGGTCCGCGAGGAAACTCCCGCCAGATGTCGCCTGGCTCTGGAATCCCCGCCAAACATCAGCACGCTGACATCCCTCTCAGGCTGCTGGTCCCCACACAATATGTGGGCGCCATTATCGGCAAGGAGGGCGCCACCATCCGTAACATCACCAAACAAACTCAGAGCAAGTGAGTTATTGACTCTTAAGTGTGATTTCATGGAAAAAGTGGAGGAATGGAACAGAAACTAATTTAATTTAAAAGAGTAGTTCACACTCAGTCACTTCAAACCTGTATGATTTTTTTTTTTGACTGATTGTTTGAATTTTCCTTGTGCCTTTGTATATTTGATACACTGTTCATTGCATAACCTTTCCGATGCCGCCCTCTTCTCCTCTCATCTCTCAGGATTGATGTGCATCGTAAAGAGAACGCAGGTGCTGCTGAAAAGCCCATAAGTATCCATTCTACCCCAGAGGGCTGTTCAGCTGCCTGCCGTATGATCCTGGAAATCATGAACCAGGAGGCCAAGGACACCAAAACGTGAGTGTCAACGACAATCACAACCAGAACAGTCACCCCTTTACATTTATAACTATTTGATTTTTCTTCAAAATATATAAGTAATAAAGTAATAATGTCCTCTGTATATGTTCAAAAGTTTGGGGTCAGCAAGTTATTTACTTTTGTATTTATTTTTTAAATAAATTAGTACTTTATTCATTAATAATCAAAATTGACCAGTGTTGGGAAGGTTACTTTTGGAAAAGTAATAGGTTACAGATTACATTTAAAATGTAATAAGTAGTTTATTAAGGCTGACTCTTAACTTTTATAAAGAATATCTCTTTGGATTTGAGACTTTAGTCTTTGCAACTTTACAGATCTTCTTTATGCACCAAGAGCTTGTAACACTCCAAAGAGAAAGGAAAACTTGAAATCGCATCATATGACCCCTTTAAACAATTAATAATTTTGGAACATTTAAAGCAGGCAGGGTTAACCTTAGAGTAGTGCTCAACACTGATTACTGTCAGACTTTCAAAATCCTTCATCACTTGAATTAAGATTGATAATTTCATTTTAAAGCACCGCCACCACAAAATCAGACTTCAGCACCTCTTTTTACTTTGAGCTCGTTCTGAGGTTAAAGATATTGCAGTCTGGGAAAGAAATCAATTTAATCTGTGTGTGTGAAAATATTCCGATGTAACCCCCTTTGTAATTGTTAACATTTTCATAAGTAACTAATTTATTTACACTTTTTTTTTCTCAGTAACTGTAACGGACAATTACATTTATTGTTGTAATTACATTTAATTTCTTGGGTCATGTCTGTTCTCAGATCAGTATTAACAAATACTGTTCATTTCTGGTAGTGCTGATGAGGTGCCTCTGAAGGTTCTTGCTCACAACAACTTTGTTGGCCGTTTGATCGGCAAAGAGGGACGCAACCTGAAGAAAGTGGAACAAGACACTGATACCAAGATCACAATTTCACCGTAAGCATTGAAAGGACACAATCACAAAACCAGTGGCCTAATTCTCTACTGAGTGTTCTTAACATGATTTTCTTCTTAATGCAGACTGCAGGATCTGACCCTTTATAACCCAGAGAGGACGATTACAGTGAAGGGCTCGATCGAAGCGTGTTGCCTGGCAGAACAGGAAATCATGAAGAAAGTGCGGGAGGCATATGACAATGACATCGCTGCCATGAATGTGAGTTTGTATGTGAGAGAAAAATGTGTAGGGACACAAAAAGAGAGAAGTGTAACTTCTCTCATGAAGTTCTCTCACCTCTCTCTTCCCATCTCATGAACACTTGACAATAACTGTGGAACACACACTATTTATTCACTCATACACTTATTTATCTAACACACATACTCAGTCTACATTTCAATTTGCACATAATATACCTGTACATACAACTGTCTATTGTTATATACCTGTACATACAATTGTCGATTTGTATATTTTTTATTCCTTATTTTACTTGCTCTATTTTTTATTTTTTATTTATTTTTATTTTTTATTATCTGTGTTTTTTTGTTCTGTCACTGTCATTCTGTTACACTGTGGAAGCTTCTGTCACGAAAACAAATTCCTCGTATGTGTAAACATACCTGACAATAACGCTCATTCTGATTCTGATTCTGAACTTATTTGGCCGATAAGCATGAATTTGAATCCTAATCTGAAAATCTATTCCGCCTTCATCCAGCAACAGACTCACCTGATCCCTGGACTAAACCTGGGAGCAATCGGCCTCTTCCCACCATCCTCTGCCATGCCTCCTCCTGCCCTTGGAAACTCCGTGCCTGGACCCCCCTATGGCCCTATTGGGGTATGAACAATTTTGTCACTATTCATTATTTAAAAAAAATCATAGATACTGATGTCACATAAACTAAGGCCTCTGTGGCATCTTTAGCCTATTATGGTCGGTTAACGCAATTCTCTTTTGTGGCGTTCGTTCACCATATGTTGCGGTGTGGCAGTCTTAAGAGGTTTTTCATTTTTTTGTGTCTCCCCACAGGCCTCTGAACAGGAGACCGTCCACGTGTACATCCCAGCCCAAGCCGTAGGAGCCCTTATTGGCAAGAAAGGACAGCATATCAAGCAGCTAAGCCGTTTTGCTGGAGCTTCTATTAAGGTAGCCTTTGTGAAAATGCATTGTGGGTAATCTCTTTGGTTTCCAATACTTTAAAAAATAGCATTTACTTTTAAAAGGGATAGTTCACCCAAAAATTTTAATTATTTTACTTATTCATCCTCATTTTTTCCCAAACCTGTTGCAGTGTTTTCAATTTACAGATTAAAAATCTGAATTTTCAGCATCATTTCTCCACACGTCGTGGCGCCCTAGGCGACCGCCTAGCTCGCCTATGCCTAGAAACGGCCCTGCCTGTTATAATGTTATGATCGAGGCTCTGGACTCTGAGTATAACTTGTTTTTCTATAACAAACTATAAAATATTTTCTATAAAAACGTTAATGCCATGGCAGTGGCAAATAGCTTTGGTTTTATATTTAATTTGATTACATTAATATTATAAGTTGAGATTTACAAGAAATATTTTAACTGCTAAGTGTTTGCAAACCAAATGTTATTGCACTTTTGTTCATATAGCAGTACTTTTAACTGAAAAAAGTGCACAATACCCTACTTTTGAATGCATTATTGAATTTTGTGCATAACAATGCGATTAATCGCAGACAATCATGCGATTAATCGCGATTATTAAAAAAAGATCGTTGCCCAGCACTAATATATATATATAATATATGTTCCACGGATGAAAGTAAATCTTACAGGTTTAGAACAACACGAAGGTGAGTAAATGATAGAAAATTTTTATCTTTTGGGTGACATTATTGTTAAAATGATCACACAGGTCATCTCAGATCAAATATTGTGTTCATATGTCATTTAAAATATTCCGATTGAGGTTCATGTTCTCTTTTTCTGAAGTACATAGCTATGTCAAGATGACTTCAGCTCTCAAATGCATTTTTCCTCAGATTGCACCAGCAGAGGCTCCAGACTCCAAAATGCGAATGGTCATTGTTACAGGACCACCTGAGGCCCAGTTCAAGGTTTGCATGTTTTGCAAACTAATTTCAGAAAATATTTGAGTGGAATTTGCTGTCAGGAAGACCCAGGTCACTTAAGAAGCGCTGTGTGTTTTAGGCTCAAGGCAGAATATACGGTAAGCTGAAGGAGGAGAACTTCTTTGGCCCCAAAGAGGAAGTGAAGTTGGAGACACACATCAAAGTAGCAGCTGCAGCAGCAGGAAGGGTCATCGGAAAGGGCGGGAAAACTGTAAGACGTACATCATTAACGTATGGCTGAAAAATGATAGATGACAACAAAGAGTTTCTTTGAAGTTACCTCATGAAATTAAACGTTGAAGAGATGATCACAGAGAAAGGTTTTTATGGCTTTAAAATATCTGATTTTATTTTTTATTACTGTGTCAATCCAATTTATATAATAATACACATTTTATTATATTATTTCTTTCCCTAATATTGAAAGCTGCAAATGGTACATTTTATTTATTTTAGTATGGAATAATTTAAGTTATCTTTTCTAGTCATCTATGTTGAAATGTTAATATGGGCGATTATTAAATTAAAGCAATAACAAAATGATACTTGAGGTAAAATAACCGTTTTCTGAAATAAAATAAAATCTTTAAAAGATTTATTTTATTTGAGCTAGTTGTAAAGTCAACGTTTCTCATTTTCGTTTAGTTTAACTTGAAGTACTAAAATAACTAAAGCTAAAACTAATAAATAAAAATGAAGAGAAATGTAAAAAATAAAACTTTGAATTACAAACACACAACAGAATTATTAAAACATTAACTAAGATTAAATTGAAAACAGAGAATATAAAAAACCTAATCTAAAAAAAACTGAAACTATAATAGTGTATCAATGATACTACTGTTAATGTATACTGCTAATATTGCTCAAAAGTTTGGAGTCGGTAAAATTTGTGAAACTAAGAGTCCTGTGGATTTGATAAAGGATCCTTACAAAAGAATAGAATGGAAAAGTTCCTTGAAACATAAAAATCTCTTGTAACATTATAAATGTCTTCACTGATACTTTTAATTGATTGAAATGTATCTTTGCCGAATCAGAATTTTAATTTCTTTAAAAAGAACTCTTAATACGTTGTGGTCAAACTCCCCATAAAATCAAGCAAAAATGTACATATGATAACTTGATTAATAAAACAAATTGATGCAATGTGCTGATCAAGACTCTGCTGCTGATTTAATTGATCCTCTGTGCTTAAATGACCCATCATAGGTGAATGAACTGCAGAACCTCACCGCTGCTGAAGTAGTGGTTCCCCGTGAGCAGACCCCTGATGAACACGACCAGGTCATCGTCAAAATCATCGGCCACTTCTATGCAAGTCAGGTCAGTTGCTTATCTTTCTGCATTCCCTGCACAAATGCGACCCTGGACCACAAAATCAGTCATAAGGGTCCATTTTTGCAAATGGAGATTTATACATCACTTGAAAGCTGAATAAATAAGTTTAATAAACAGCTATTTGAAAATCTGGAATCTGAGGGTGCAAAAAAATCCAAATATTCCGAAAATTGCCTTTAAAGTTGTCCAAATGAAGTTCTTAGCAATGCATGTTACTAATCAAAAATTAAGTTTTGATGTATTTATGGTAGGACATGTACAAAATATCTTCATGGAACATGATCTTTACTTAATACCCTAATGATTTTTAGGGGAAAAAAAATCTATAATTTTGACCCATACAATGTATTTTTGGCTATTGCTACTTATGACTGGTTTTGTGGTCCAGGGTCACAAAAATACCTTGCTTATGGCGCTTTTCCACTGCATGGTGCGGCACGGTACGGCTCGGTACGGTTCACTTTTGGGGGGTTTTCCACTGGGTACAGTACCTGGTACCTGGTACTTTTTTTAGTACCACCTCGGTTGGGGTTCCAAGTGAACCGTACCGTTACCAAAACGTGACGTGTAAACTCTGCTGATCACGGATTGGCCGGAAAGAATCGTCACTACCTGAACTTGCGACACAAACACAAAAGAACCGCTAGATTTAAATCAGCACAGCCAGCGAAGGATCGAACGCAACTGTTTTGAACGAGCGCACCTTTTTTTAACAACCAAAAAGTTTTGTTGTCTGTTGTGGAAGAACAGACGTTCCTCTCGTTGATAGCAGAGGAGCGGATCCAGCGAGAGCTTGATGGGGCGACGCGGAATGAAAACGTTTTTTTAGGAGTCGTGGTAGTAGAGGCGGCGCAACTATAACCACATGTGAATAATCCCGCCCACTCTAAAGCGGTACTGAACTGCAGTGGAAACCCAAACCGTGCCGAGCCGAACCGTGCCGTGCCATACTGAGCCGTACCACGCAGTGGAAAAGCGCCATTAGTTAAGAGTGGACACCCAAAGAGTTTGGTTAAGCAGTCTTGGCCTAATGAACCTCACCTTTGGGGCAGTCGTGGCCTAATGGATAGGGAGTCGGACTTGTAACCAAAGGTCGTGGGTTCGAGTCTCAGGTCTGGCAGGGATTGTCGGTGGGGGGAGTGAATGACCAGCATTCTTTCCACCTTCAATAACACAACTGAGGTGAGACCCTTGAGCAAGGCACCCAACCCCCCCACTGCTCCCTGGGTGTGTATTCACGGTGTGTGTGTGTTCACTACTGTGTGTGTGTGCGCACTTGGATGGGTTAAATGCGGAGCACAAATTCCAAGTATGGATCACCACACTTCACTTTCACTTAAAATGAAATGCTGTTTGTTTTCTTCTCTCTAGTTGGCACAGAGGAAGATCAGGGACATTTTGACACAAGTCAAGCAGCAGCAGAAAGGAGGTACAGGAGGTCCGCAGGGGCCCCATCCGCAGGGCATGTCTGAGCTGGATACCCCTCAGGGACTGGCAGAAGAACCCAGGAGGAAGTGAGAGGCCGGGGCCGCTGCCCAGTCAGACGGACAGACAAATGGGAGGACAAACGAGCGGACTGACTGAGAGAGTGACACACAGACCCAGCGGTAGACAGGAAGAAATGAGCAGCAAATTGAGAGGGAATTAGAAAGACAAAAAAAACATGCCTGAGAGAGGGCGAGGAAGAACGTTTAGTGAAAATGAACAAGAAAAAAAAAGTGATTTTTTTTTTTTTTTTAAAGAGAGATAACTAGAAAACAGAGACCAGATGCCAGGCCAGGTGGAGTGACTGAGGATGGCGAGGAGGTCCGTCAAAGCGGAGCGCCCTCTGGTGAGAGCTTTTTACATAGCTGCTTATTTAGGAATAGGGCGTAATGAAGGTCCCTCAAAAGTGTGTTCGAGCTACTCGGGACCCTCAGCCATCAGCAGTCACTTCAAAATTTTAACTGTTTTTTTTAAAGATAGAGATATATGTATAGAAATGTTTATTCAGAGGTATTATTAATGAAATGCAGTGAGGTAGAGATGGGAAAGAGAGAGCAGAGGATCCATTCCAATTTTTGGAGGGCGGGGTCACCAATCAGGTGACTTCTCCCTGCCTATCAGAGATGAGGGGAGGGGCCAAAGTTGTTAACACTGCTCTTGAAGTCCCTCACGCTAAACTGTGGGGGTGACGAGATAAAAAATAGATGAAAAAAAAAATGAGGTTGTAAATATAATCTTCATGACTTTGTGTTGAGATGCTGCACGTTTAACCGATGCCAATTGCGTACCTGACTCAAGAGGGTTGTGGTGTGCCGTTTGGCCGGCAGGACGTGCGGCGAGAGTTCAGTAAGCGTGTGGGCTAAAGGTGACCTCTGCAGTTGTATTGCAGTGGCTCAGCTTTGATGTGCGGAAACCCATCAGTTCCGCCCTAAACCACGCCGGCGATGATCGCTGCAGCGCCGCTCACACCCAAACGGCATATTTTATATATATTATATATATATGATATGTGAGTTAACCTGGCCCCTCATTGCATTGGAGCAGGCAGATGATGAAAATGAGCGTACCGCAATTTCAGAAAACGTTTTCTCTTTGAGGAATGTGTGATTTACATATTCACGTTTTTTTAAAAAGCAATCGTAAAACCTGGCCTTCAGACGCATTGTTCTGTGTTTTTCCTGAGAGTAAATATGCTGTAAAATATGCAGAGACAGAATCAAGTGAGGACAGTCGGCTGGAATGCCAGGTTTGAAATGACAGGGTACAAGTCTGCCTTTAGGTCAAAGGTCAAGAACAGGTGACTGCAAAATGGTTTCTGTGCTCTCTCTCGCCCACTTTGTTCGACATTTGCCGATGAGGTTGCCAGAGTCCTGGCCTTTCTCACTGAACCTAGAACAGATTAGATAAAATGAAATTAAGAAAAAAAACAAAAAACCTACCTCAGGGTATTGTTACCTCAGTATTCCTAATTTCTTTTCTTTATTTTTTTCCTTTTTTTTTGCTTGCTTGCTGGTGTTTTTATATAAAAGCTGATAGTCTTGAATATTTTATTTTTTTAAGGAAGAAATATTTTCCTTTTTTTTTTTTTTTCTTTTTCTTTTTCTTTTTTGGTATGACTCTATGCGTGAGTGTAATTGAGTTTTTTTTCCTCACCTGAGCTCAGAAGGACTCCCAGGAAAAATTCAGAGTTGTTTAGGTGGTCTCTCTCGCAGCCTTTAGGCCAGCCTGGGGGTCCTTGGAGAGTCGCACTTGAAGTCACTGTTCAGTGGGACGTAGGACGGATCATTCCATCTTTTACTGGTGCATAATGAACATTGCTAGACCACAGGAATTTAAGTTTGGCGCATATGCGTGTGTTTGTCATACAAGCTGAAAGTAGAATCTAAAAATGGCTTCTTTTTCTAGCTTGTGCCATTGTTTTTGCACCTGTGGTGTGATCTTGATCATTCTGCACTGATGGATCATTGGATGACTTACTTGAAAGGGCTTGACCTAACTCGCCATGCTTGAAAAACATGCTCTTCGGCCCCAAGGCACTGAATGTGAACCATTCAACATCTCTCTCCATTTTTTTGGATCGAGTCTCGTCCTTCCCCATTGTCCTGTGCAAGTGTGCGCGAGTGTGTTTTCTAATTGAGTTGAAGTGTTAAATCTTTTTGTTGGGGAAGTGGTTTGGGTGTTTTAGAAAGGCAGGAACATAGAAAAACACTCTATGGCCTCGGTCGTACTCATTTTTTTAAAACTGACTGAGACCATAAAAGGTACCTTCGAAAAGCGGAAGCTGAAAAAAATATATAACGTAAAAGAATAAAATAAAAACATTCACATCTCTCCAATTGAAACCTGTAAATAAATAATGTTCACCGGAACAATCGGATAAAAATTGTTTGTATTTTTTTTTAAATAAAATACTAATTGGATAAAGGATGGAAAGACTTTTAACCGTTAAAGATGGATGGACACTGCCAGACCACATCATTTTCAGGTTCCATTCAGACGAAGGGTTTGCTAGCATGTTGATGTGCTTTAACCGGTCAAGGTCTTTTATTTTGTTTTAGTGTTGTTTTTTTTTAAGCTTCCCTTTTTCACACTAGATGGCAGTTTTCTGCTTGAGGGTTGAACTTGTCAATGACTCATCTCCATGGCGACACAATACTGTTCCAGCCCATAGATTTCTGTCAAGACACACTCACACACTTCTGCTGTGTTCAGACTGCAGCAGCCTTTTTGTTTTTACGTTGTTGTTTTTTTGTTTTTTTTTGACAGCAAGCATTATTTGGACATGACATCTGGTTGCGAACTGTTTCATCAATAAAAGACAAAAAAATTTGTGAGCAAGAAATATTAACATAACAGCAGATCTCCAAGAACTAACATAGTTGTAACAAAAAAACAGAAATAGTAGATATATTATTGTAATTGCATTTTTTGTTATTTTGTCTCTTTTATTCTTCTTCTTCTTTGGGTGAAAGGTATAAGCGATGAGAGGGTGATGCCCTGGACAGTTTCAATGGACAGGTGGACATTTTGTAAAGATTTCAAAAGCCACATTTGTCCCCTTCCTCTTTTCCCCCACGTGTTCTCACCTTTCATCCCCTTCCACCACTCGCTACCTTCATCCGCTCATTTTAGTTTTGCATTATGATCCGATTCAAAAGAGACTTGGCGAGCGACGTGTGGTTTCATTTCTGGAGTTGAGCGCCCTCTCTCACGCTGGTCTCGTTTGTGACCGTTTTCTCTGTTCAGTTCAGTCGTTTGATGTTGAATTTCTTTGCGATTTTATTTTTCCTCATTCGTCGTTGTTTTGTTGATTTTTCTCAAATTGTCTCCATTTAGTTTGGATTCTAGCTAGGTTTCTCCTCGATCAGAGTTCTTTATGCACAGACACCTCTTACACTTTGAAATACTAACAAATGATTTGTTCTTCACGTAATACCTGTGCCAAACTGGGGTTCGCTTTGTGTTTTGTCGTTGTACTCCAGGAAAAAGGAACTAATTAAGACTGTTCGCAGTCAGGAACGGATGCAGTGCTCATATAGTTACACGGTTCCCTGAGTACTGCGAGTCGGCCTCCTGTTTGGCACTTGGAAGTGTTTTCTTCTCTCCTTTTTATTTCAGAGTCCTCCACACGTTGTCGGTGGCAAGGGCTTGAACAAACCGTAGAACCGTTTAGCATACTAGAGCTTCAAAAAGAGATAGTATGTTGTTTACTTATGCAATTCTGTGACGAGTCAAACGAATGGCTTAACGGACTGTTAAGCGTCCACTGGGAAAAGTTGCATTGCAGTGCATAGATTTGCATGTAGACCACAGGCTGAAGCGCAGCTTTTAGTTGGGTGTGATCATCATATCGACGTTGCATGCCACTGTTGTATCTCACCTAGTTTCTGGCCTCTCCTTAAGGAAAACATTTGGGTGCTACAAATGACGACTCAAACCTCACATAACTAGGAACGCTACCTCAAGACTTAGCCATAAGATTGTTTTTATCAAGCAGATGAGAGCGAAAGTGCATGTTACATTTAACTTTTGAGTTTTAATTTATTTTTAGCTCTTCCGTTTCTGTAGACGTTTGGATAGAATTCTACTCCAGCTTAGAGCTGGGACTCTTTCGGGGCGAGGTGGCAGGACAGGAAACGGATGTGTGGTGTGACGGTTTGCGCGGGACGAGGAACGTTGAAAAACCTGTGAAATTCTGTTTGTGCACAGTTAAGCTAAAATTCTCGTTGTGACTTACGGTGCATTCAAGTCATGTCGGAAAGGTCGTATTTATGAGTTGAACGCACATTAACATGCCGCCACAAAGTCGTTAATACAAGTGGGGAAATTGAAATAGTTTACTCACTCTCAGGCCATCCAAGATGTAGGGGAGTTTTTCTTCATCTGAAGAGATTTGGACAAATTTAGCATGACTTGCTCACCAGTGGACCCTCTGCAGTGAATGGGTGCCGTCAGAATGAGAGTCCAAACAGCTGATAAAAACATCACAGTAATCCACACAACTTCAGTCCATCAGTTAACAGCATGTGACATGAAATGCTGTGTGTTTGTAAGAATCCACCATTAAGATGTTTATAACAAATACGAGTCCTCTATCTATAGTATTGCTTTACTTTGTGGACTACTTGTTATTGTGATCTTTTTAACTCTCATTCTGACGGCACCCATTCACTGCAGAGGATCCATTGGTGAGCAAGTGATGCTAAATTTCTCCAAATCTGTTCAGATAAAGAAACAAACTACATCTTGGATGGCCTGAGGGTGAATACATTTTAAGCAAATTTTAATGTAAGCCCTTCATTTTCAAGTTGGGGGCGTGTCGGTAAGAAAATATAGCAGTACATGTACAAAATAAAGTAGTATTGTACAATTACGATTACAGCACCTTTATAAATTGGATAAAAACATAAAGAAAAACACATCTGATGTGCATTCTTTATTCATCATTTATAGAAGCTAAAACAAATCTCTGTTTTTCGTAGAAAAGCTACATCGCCATCTTGCACTCACCAAAGTGACTTGAACACACCTGACGTTGTAATTACGGTGTCCCACACTCTTAAAAATAAAGGTGCTTAAAAGGTTCTTCACAGCGATGCAATGGAAGAACCATTTTTGGTTTCACAAAGTACCATTCAGTCAAAGTTTCTTTAAAGAACCATCTCTTTCTCACCTTTTTATAAACTGAAGAACCTTCTTTCGCCACAAGGAACCATTTGTGAAACAAAGAGGTTCTTCAGATGTTAAAGGTTCTTTATGGAACCATTTAGACAAAAAGGTTATTCTATGGCATCGTGAAGCACCTTCATTTTAAAGAGTGCAACTCATAAATACAGACTTCCCGGAGGACTTGAACGCACCATAAACCCTGACTATTATGAAACTAATGGCACAAACGTAACTAGGCCAGCATTCGTAGAGTGACTAACGATACCTCTGTAGACGAATCACACAACTGTGCCTGTTGCGCTATTTCCTCTGTGTCCTTTCCCACTTCGATGGCACCACACTACCTCCACGCCATGCAGCCTTGACCCTAAGTACAACCCTCCCCGTTTAGAAGCCCTTTTCTCGCCGATCTTAAAAACGGTTTCACCGTCTTTCTTTTTTGGTGAAACTAGATTTAAATCGGCAATAAAATGGCACAACCTGTCTGGAGCTTCTACTAACATTCTGTCCTCCACCTTTAGTCCCATTTTATGACTTCACGGCCTGAATCGAAAGGCATGACTCCTATAACCAGGTTTTTCGTTTTCTTTCTTTTTTTGTTGATCTACCTCTTAGAATAAAGACAAACAGATAGAACCGATCATAAAACTAAAAAAGTTAATTTTGAAGAATCAATAATAATAATAATAATAAATGACTTAAGCAACTGGGTAGCAGCATCTCCGTATACTGTAGTGCATAGGAGTCTTTTACTTCCAAAGATGATTTTTCTTCAGTTGTTTTTGAAATTGTTTAGGATGAATTTGGAAATGGAAATGAGGGAGGGGAAATAAACATGTCAGTTTCACTATCCAATCTCTATTTTTTTTTTCATTATTATTAAACTGACTTTGTTTTTTAACTTACAAATTCTTCATCTTTCTATTTGATTTATATTTCTGATGGCTTTTTAAAAATGACATAGGATTGTATCTCTTATGTTTGCAATAGAATCCGCTCTCTTTCTCTGTGAACCGCTACATAATAGTATCTTTTCAGGCCACACAGAGCAGCATGATGTTGAAATTGTTTTCATTTTTATTGTTTCATTTCACCTGTAATGATGCAACAGGAGAGTGAAGGTCTGTTGAATTAAATGGGGCACATTTTAGGAGGATGAGAGAGGAAGGAGACTACCTTTACCTGACTACCTTTATCCCTTCACCCTTCTTACAGCAGGTGCCACAGACATTATCAGTACTTTCAGCCTCTGCCTGCCTGATTTTCTTTATTCTCATCCACAATTGTTTTGAACTCCTTGTAAAGAATACGGAGCATAGATATGAATGTGAGAATAAAAGATGAGTAAACCGGTGTCGTCTTGTGTCTGGACTGTATTTGTGTGTTTTTGTCTCTGCTTAGGCACATCTAGTTTAGATTTTCTTCCCAATTTAAAAGGCTTCATATTACAGTGTGCCATATGTTATCTTGACCAATATAGTCTAGTCAATCACTAGATACTCTATATAATTTTAATGCAGATATTGGCATTATTGGCATAAATACAGTATATTTTTTCTTGTGATTACGAAATCAATGTAAACTAATTTGACTAGGATTTGTTATCACTAATCCGTATACAAGGCTTTGAGTCAAAAGTCCAGTTATAAAAATAGTTTTGTATTTTGGTTTCAAACACCTCTTAAAGATTTTAACACAATGGAACTACAGTGAAGGCATATTTAAAAAGAAAAGGTAGGCCAATGTTCTCAAGATAATGATATTTCTCATAAATACAGGCCAGAGAAAGTTGTGACTTTTATTGTATAATTTTAAATGACCTTATAAATTAATAGGTGGGCGTGGTTTCAGCAACCAGCTCCCGCCTTTTTGCCCATTTTCGATTATCTGGGAGTGACGCGTGGTGACGCCCTGCCAAGATGGCACTTTGAGCTTCAAAAACCTCTTCAGGAACCTACGGGTGACGTCACGGACACTACGTCCATGTTTTTATACAGTCTATGATTAATACATTAATTTATTTAAATGTTAATTCATTAATAATACATTTTGATTGCATTTTAATATCTAAGAAGAAGTATTGTTTTGTGTGTCATTGTTGCTGTATAATTTTAGCTGAAAAGCCTATAGCTGTGGACGGTTCCTATCAGTCTGACAGCTAGGCCTGGGGCATGTTGAAGCTCAAACCGGTGTGCACCGTTTTGCTACGGTTTCCGGTTTGAACGACATGTTTCCTGGAAACGGTGTGCAATGGGGTTTGAGATGCGTTTTCTCTTGTTTGGTGGGTGTGTCAAACATGTCAGCCCAATCAGCAGAAACGTGTATGTAAACCACGCGGTTAATAAGAGCGATCTGGAACTTCTTTAAGTCTGTCTAAATATCATTTAGTAATTGCAATGTCTTCTGGTCCTTCTGGTCCCCTTAGGAAGGTGTGCTACACACTGATTAATGTAACATAAAAATACTATACATATTTATATATTTTGCTATTGTAT
>NW_015630576.1:796068-821920 GCF_001515625.1 Sinocyclocheilus rhinocerous
ATTGTGTTTTGCATTTGTGAAACGTATTTTATGAATATATATTCTTATTTTGTGCACATGAATTGGTTTTTGTGAATATATATTTTTTTTTTTCCATGCATGTGAATTGGGTTACGCATGTGTGCATCGCGTCTTTTGCGTGAATTATTATTGAGATCATTCTGGCTCCATTTTCATTTTCATTTAATTCCCCGCCTACACAGTTTTGCGTATAGGGCCCCCAGAAGTCTAGGATCGGCTCTGATTCTAGGATATAAGTATATCCTAACAGGTTTTACCACTGTCTGAGAGCACAGTGAAATCACAGTGTTAACAGACATCTCCAGTTCTGTTCCTGTATGGGATCGCATATACAGCTTCTCTGAGCACAATTAAGCATGCCAAAAAACACATTTGACATGTTTGCGTTTGAATGGTTCTAAAAATATATGCCTCTATACAGTATATGTTAAAATGCCAGTGGAAAAATGTACAGAATGTCACCTTTAAGTTCTTCCCGCTCCGGCACATATGATTTACTAGATAAGAATAACAGCACTTTTAGAGTTCCATCCCTCTATTTTATGTCAGCATAAGTACAATTGACAGCACAGTTGAGAGAAACAATTGACAGTTCTTTGTAAATGATCAGGTGTTTTTATTGCATTAATTGAACAGTGATCACACATCATTTTGACAAAATGTTTGTATTTTATAATGTACAATCAGCACACAAACATTATTGGCCTTGCTTAAAAAATTCAAATGAGATTCAATAAACTTTAATCTTGAATCAATCTTAAATAATTTCTCAGCTAAAATGGCCATATTTCCCTTGATATATTCAGTCACAGTACAAGAAATTGAGCTCATCTGACAACCTTCATTCACATTGAACATGAATTCTGTGCACTTTGAGAACACTGCTTTTTTCTATGATAGATTAGACCTGATGATAGATTAAAACTTCTTCCACACTGAGGACAAGTGTATGAATGAATGATGCATTTATATAGCGCTTTATTGTGTATTGTTGTACACCCAAAGAGTTCTCATGTGATCATTGTGGTTTTCTTTTCACACTGAGGACACGTGTGAGGGTTTCCTGCAGTGTGAATTATCATATGTTCATCAAGTAGTTTTTTACATGTAACTCTTTCCACACTGAAGGCAGGTAAAATTGTCTCTCTCTCTAGTGTGAATTGTCCCACATTGTGCCATTTTTCATGCATTTTCAGGCTTCCTGACAGGACAAAACTCTTTTCACAATAAGAGCACTTGTACGGTCATTCTCTCGTATGGACTCTTTGGTGTTTTATCAAATAGTTTCCACACTCAGAGCACACATGTGTTTTCACACCCTCATGTCTTTTCTGGTGCCTCTTAAAAAAGTCAATCCATACAAATCTCTTTCCACAAGCAGAACAGCTGTAAGATTTCTCTTTTGTATGTACATTCAGGTGTTTCTTTAGGTGTGACACCAAAGCAAATATTTTATTGCAGTGATCGCAGTTAAATTCCTGTGCTGGGTGATAGAGGCGCTGATGATATTTGAGACTGCTTGACCAAGTGAAACTCTTACCACAGTGATTACATATAGGGTTTTTCTTTAGTGTGAATTCTCATGTGAGTTTCAGCTTGAGATTTATTTATGAAACTCTTTCCACAATGAGGTCAAGCGAAAGGCTTCTCTGCACAGTGACTTAGTGACTCTTAAACTTTCCTTTACTTGTGAATCTCTTTCCGCACTTAGGGCAAGTGAAAGGTCTTTCACCCGTATGAGTTCTCAGTAAAGTTTATTTTATATGTGGAAGTGTTTCCACACTGAGGACATATGTAAGGCCATTTGACTTCTGGGGCAAGTTCAAGCTCAAACCGGTGTGCACCGTTTTGCTACGGTTTCCGGTTTGAACGACATGTTTCCTGGAAATGGTGTGCAACGGGGTTTGAGATGCGTTTTCTCTTGTTTGGTGGGTGTGTCAAACATGTCAGCCCAATCAGCAGCAACATGTATGTAAACCACGCGGTATTAAAGAGACAGCTCGCACAATGTAATTAACATCCAAATAAATTCACAAGAGCAAGTATATTGTTTGCACATGTTTATTTACATTAAAGGCAAAATAACTGAAATAATAAGAGCACAAGTATAGATCTGGAACTTTTTTAAGTCTGTCTAAATATCATTTAGTAATTGCAATGTCTTCTGGTCCATATCCTTTCCTTAGGAAGGTGTGCTAAATACTGATTAATGTAACATAAAAATACTATACATATTTATATATTTTGCTATTGTATTATGGAGTGACACTTTCATAGACTTTTCTATACTGCTCTGATTATATAATGGTAAATATTACAATAACATAGCACAACAAGAGTGATCAGCAATAATGATAAGCCTAATACTCACAATAAAAATAATAAGGTCATATAGATCATAACACAGTCTCGGAGGTAAGAAGTGGATGATCCTTGACCTGAAATGTTTGTCTTTTCATCCTGAAATGCGAGGCAAATGTTGGATCACAATAATTAGGAACCACAGTTTCCACAAATCCCTTCATTTGATTGGGATGTTCTCTTTTATTCTGGAGGGCAAGGGCAATGACTGTACCATCGAGCGTATTTTGCAGTATTAAACACGTATTTATACCGATTTCATCAGGCTCCGAAAATTCTTCAAAAAGAACACAAAGAATGGCCTTCTCAGCTGCCATAGTTGCAACTCTTGCGTCATCAGAACAGGGTGTTCAACGCACCACCGTTTCCGTTTAAAAAACGTTTTGTACCGTTTTTGTCGGGGCTGAACGCAGCCCTGGTCTCCCCTATAATCTGAAAAATGAGAAAGCGTTGACGTTAGAAAACTAATAAAAAACATTCCAGGGGGGAAAAGAGCTTTCAAAAGTCTTTTTCAGGAAGCAACGAAATTTTGCTTCTCCTCGGTTTAATCGTGGAAGAGGATTAATTAAAAATAGCTATTGAAAGTCATTACATCACCAGGAATGGTAAATAAGTAGACTATTATTATTATTTGTATTATATTTATGTTTTGTTTTTATTTGTTTGGTTTGCAAGCTAGCTTATTTTGACTGTTGCTTCGTCTTTTTTTATTTGTGCACGGCATGTATCTTATTCATTCTGTTAATCGTAGGCTATTAAACGACTGACAGCTGCTGAACTTTATTCTTTAAACTAAATGAGAACGCTTTTGATGTAAACACTGAAGTATGCATACAAATTGTATTTCCTGTAAAAGTCTACAATAAAATAACTCACAACCTAGAAACTATATAACGATAATTGAAAATGTGAATTTGGTTAAGTAGGCTACTATGTATTAGTAGTTTACAAATAAAAAGTATTTATGTAATGTATATTTTAAATACACGAATGTGTTGTTATTTAGCTGTAAATTCAAGTCATATATGCAAGTACATCTAAAGGTTTCATTCATAGATAAATGATTGGTGGACATCTGTGACGTAGGCGTCAGAGTTCTGACCAATCAGCGCTAGGCGGTAAGTTTCAAAACACAAATGGCGACGGAAAGAACTGAAGCGTGAGTAGTGTCTATCAAATTATAAAGGCATATGCGGAATTAATAAACTATTTGAATTGTTTTTATAGTGCTTTATACGTTTAAAAATGCTCTGTCACTATAAGAATCAAGTTGGTTCGCTGGCACGTCATTATTTGGATGGTGATAGCTGAACTACCTCAAGTCACCGTTGTAACGGTAGTTTTCGCTAAAATACTATCAATACAGTTATTGTTATTACAATAAAAAGGCGGCCACTCAGTTTTCAGTCACCACCGTCATTACATTAACCCTCTGATGCATCTTTAAATCATTAGGGTTTGGTGTTACACCCAAAACACCCGTTCTCATAACTGTATGACTGTCATCTTTATATTTGTGGCAGCGTACATTCAACATGCTACGACACTATTTGAAATACTCCACCGATGAACTTTCACAAGGACATTTTAATGAAATAATTAAAGACATTTATTTTTAATTCTTATATTGTGTAGATTTTAATACAAATACTGACGTGCAGGTGAGTGACAACCCAAAAGAAACTGCAGCTAGATATTATATAAACGGGCACGGCTTTCTTCTTGTTTTTAAGGTTTTTTTTAATTGATTTTTTTTTTTAAGAATATATTTTTCCTTTGTAATCAACAAATTGATTTACATCAAAGGATTAAACAAAATGACCCAAGATACTAAAAGCCTCAAAAATAAAATGTTTTACTATGGTCCTTGCATTTAAGGACATGAAATATGGACAAATAAGATATTGGTATTCTTGTGTATACAATACACTTGGTATACAATATTCTCTGATTTCAGGCTTCTGGAAAGGACTGACCCTTCCTTTCTGAAATCATGCAACACCACCGAGCTGCAGGAAACAGGAGAAGGAGAAACTATGGCTCCTTATCTGATGGTAAGTTTGTGTTTTGTTATGTGTCGCTGCAGTTTATGCCAATAACTAACTTTCAAAAACTCACTATTATTTAACAATAAATTGGGATTTCCCTTAAACGATGTAAGAACCATTTAGAATCTTTCTGACCTTGTTTTTAATTTATTTTATTTATTTTTAAAGTAGTATTCCTTTTGATGACACTGGTGGCTAATACCCAATTGCCATGGTTTTATTGTAGCAAAAATAACTGTAGTACTACGGTATAAAGTGGTTTACATTAAACGGATATACACATTAAAGAAATATTGATGCCCTTGTTTGTTTGTGTAGGACTGCAGGCGAAAACAGAAGCATATATTCAGGCAGCTGTGTGTGGTGGTTGACATGATCCAGCTGCTGGCAGGTCTAGAGTCAGTGGATCAGCTACTGAATAAGCCATGTCCCCAAAACCCAGGTAACACACACGCCATGGATTATTCTATATATGACTGTTCATTGCTACATTTGCTAAACAGTGAAATGATGCCTTGTTTCGTGTGTGTTGGCCCACAGGTAATAAAGCTCGTTCTGCATGGAAGGCTTTAAAAGCCGAATATCTGGAGAGAGTTCAGGAGGTGGAGGGGATGATCAGCACTCTCCGGGATCGCATGGAGGAGCTTCAGGGGAAACGGAAGACACTGGAGACTCTACTGTCTGCTCTGCAGATAAAGGTAATATCAGACTTTCCTTTTTTTGCCTTTCTTCTATCAATAAATTCAGAAAAAAATGGCTTTTTATCTGATTTAGCGAAAAGAGTCATCTGATAAAAGGCTATTGTTTCAGGTTATTGTATGGCCTTATACTCATGAATTCAAACAATGGCTACTTTTATGATGCAGTTTTATACAACTAAACATGGAGCTTCACACTTGCATATTCTTACAGTTGTATTGTACATGAAATCTCATTCTTGTTCAGAAAGAGGAGTGCAAAGAGAAGGAGAGAATCACAGCTAAACGAAATCAGAGAGCTGAGGTAAGACATCCGCTCACTTTAGACTTCCTGGTCTGGCTAGTTAGCTCCAATAATTTCCACTTTTCTTCACCAAAAACAGCTGTGGGACAAACGGGTTGAATCAAATTGGTTGAATTCTTGCTCCTTTCTCTCACACACAGAAACAAATCAGCTTTCAGTTGGAAGATTCCATCCAGGCAGCCCAAAACTCGATGAATGCATGTGATTTGCAGTTTTCTAAGCTCAAGGATGAGGTTGAAAAGCAGCAGGCTCGAATTAGTGACTGGACAATATTAAGAGATGGGTGAGTTTGTGCATACACAACTTATTTATCAAATAATTAAGAAAAAAATTTATCACAATTTCCACAAAAATATTAAGCAGCACAACTGTTTTGAACATTGATAATAAGAATAATAGTACATTTTCCTTGAACAGCTAATCAACATTTTCGAATGATTTCTGAAGGATCATGTCACACTAAAGCCTGAAGAAATAGATTTTAGTCAGTTTAGAAGCCATATTGACTATAACGTGGATTAAAACGAGGCTGTGAGGAACAGGCTACATTGGTTTTTACATTGGCTTGCGCTTTTTAAATAATTCACGTAATAATAAATCACATAATTTTGACGTTTTACAGAGTTCTTGTGTAAAACGCACTGTGCTGTTGCTGTGACTGATTACACTGAAGATTTCTTTTTAATATTCAGAACGTTTTTGCTGCAGAAATATTTCAACACAATAAACTCCCCTTTTTCTTTCTCTTATTTTCTTTGTCTCTCAGACTGCAGACCTTAGTCAACGTGACTCACAGAAACATGGCGTACAGGCTGCTGTCAGTCAGTTCCTCTGAGCTGTGCCTTGAGCTCTTGCCTCGTGCTGCCGAAATATCACTTGAACCCCTGCGTGTCTCCATCACCATGACAACCAGCGATGAATTTCATCTTCAGGTACTGTGTCTCAGCATATATTTCCCTATAGAGATGCTGAGAGCTGTGTTTTATGAAGTGAGGGATGAATTGCCAAAGAAGGAACATGCTTGTAAATTATAAAATTATATTTTGTACACGTACACACACTCTCATTATGATGAGACTATAATTTGTAATGCTGTATTAAATAGGACGAGAATTCAGATAAATATTATCTAAAGCACTATTCATACTACATAACTTCAAACATGTTTAGCCACTAAAAGATTTTAGTATTTAAAAAAAAAAAGTATTTTGTGTTTAATTATTTTTAAAAAATCAACAATCAAGAAAGACGTTATTCATTTGAACAATTATTACTATCTGATATTTTTAAAACTTTTGAATGGTAGTGTACATATAATAATACAACTAAATAGTCTTGTTTCTGTGAGTGGTAATATTCCTCTAGAAGTATATTTCTTTTTAGCCTTATCTGGTTCTCATTTTCTTTTACTACATTATTGTAAATGTATCTCTTTTTCCTGTGTTTCAGGTGTTTCAGGGAACTGCTGGCCTTGTCGAGGAGGCAGTGAATGGGCGTCTTAGGCAAGTGAGCGCCGCCCTTGTGGAGGTGCTGGAGCGGTACATAAGTCAAGGAGAGATGCTGTCTGAGATTCAGGCTCTGCACTCCAGGTACATTTTCTTAAAGTATATACATACATTTTTCATAAATCTCATTATCATTTCTACCTTTTATGACTGTAAAGGTCAGATTCATCACAAGTCGCTGATAAAGAAAAAGGTTCATTAGGTTCATCAACCCAAAGACACCATACAACTCAGGTCTTCAAATTGAAAATCTTTTTTTCTTTAACCTGTGAAATGTTGTGTTAGCCACGTAGTAATTTTTTTATTGCTAAAAACGTTCAGCTTACATAAAAGGATTAGTTCACTTCCAGAATAAACATTTCCTAATAATTTACTCACCCCCATGTCATCCAAGATATACATTTTCTTATATTTTTCTTCATATAGTGGACTTCAATGGGACCCAACAGGTTGAAGGTCCAAATTGCAGTTTCAGTGCAGCTTGAAAGGGCTCTCTACATGATCTCAGCCGAGGAATAAGGGTCTTAACTAGTGAAATGATCAGTCATTAAAAAAAAAAAAAAAAACACAAAAATGTTTTTTTTTAACCACAAATGCTCATCTTGCACTTGCTCGACCATGTGCATTACGTAATCACACACGTGTGACGTCGGCGGAAGTACCGACCCAGTGTTTACAATGCAAACATGCAAAGAAAGTTAAATGCTCTTTACAAAAAAGGTAAAACGATGTCGGACGATTTTGAAGTTGGTGAAGAAAATGAGATTGAGAAAATGAGCCCGACCCTACCTTTTTGAACCGAAAAACACAGACAAATAACTAACCACGCGTGACCTTTCCAACGTGATTACATAATGCGTGAAGTCACAGGCTTGGCACTGGAAATTAACTAATTTAATTCATTTTATTACTACACCATGCAAGCTTGCAATAATATATATCATTAAAGTAGCCCGTTCACCACCGTCTTTTATTGGATCTCAGATGCTGAAAAATTTTCTTATTTAGAAATAGAATAGAAATTGAAATTTAAGTTAACTGCACTGGATCTCAACATTATGTTCTTTACAGCAAAAATGGGAAACTTGTTTTACACTATGAAGAAATGTACTCCCTGTATCTCATATACAATTTTTGGTTTGTTTCGACAGGTTTGCGATTGATTGGTGTCCTGCTGAAAAGCTTCTGATCTTTCTCAAGACTGCGACCACCGTATGTCACCTGAGGGTTGAGGAGGGATACCCATCACACGGCCGAGCTACTCTCCTGTCTGTGAGGAAAGATGGCAATCTGCTTGATATCACCGATCTACAGGTGAGGAAGACTGAAAAGATTTCATTTCTATTCACTAATTTCTATTACTTCTTTACTAACCATGACGCAAAGCATCAAAATATGCAAATATCCATGTTGTTGCTGATTTTTTTCACCAAATTTGTGCCATATTCAAACTTCATAAATATTATTCCAAATTCTTATAAATTGTAGTCTTTGTTTTCATGTTGGCTTGATATGTTTTTGAAAAGTTCTAAATAGTTTTAAGAAAGGATTTAATTTAATCGCCACGTTTAAATATTTTTCTTACATGTTTAATGCTTGTGAGTGTTTAATTTCAAAAACTTTTTTTTTTTTTTTTCAAGGTAAAAGTTTTTTTTATTTTTTTTTAATTAAATATCAGGAATTATAAATTCATAGATATCAATATACTTTTGGAGAGCTGCCCCTCATGACATTTTAAATTCTGAACTAACCTTGCCTTGTTATAAGTCCCCCCCCCTAAATTTAGTAATTTAGTTGTATAAAATTATGCCAAACTATTTAATAATGTTTTCTTTTTATGAATTTCAGTCATTGTTTTTTATTACTTTATTATGATATCAGAACAACTGTATCATTTTTGTAATTAATTCTCCCCCCAAAAATACCAAAATAAATATTAATCCATCATTTGCTCCTCATAGAGGAGATGCATTTAATTCATTGAATGTATAAATTGCATTTTAATGCATGTTTATTAGATTGGGTCTTTTTGTATGTGAAGTAAGTGTAGTTGAGAGACTGCCATGCTGCATTGAGACTACATTGAGCATTTTCTGAAAATGTTCCCCAAGCCAAGTAATTGGTATAATGTTCCCAAGCCAAGTAATTGGAATATCCCAATCTCTTATAGGAGGTCAAGATGTTACCAGCTCAGATCCTTGCAACATTATTTTCTGTGTCTTTTCTGAATTCGGTTTGTTCATTTATAAATCACTGTTTTCAGCCCCCAGTGCAACATCTTGTTCTGACAGAGTGGCTTGAGTTTCTCTCCTCCAGTCCGAACATCTGACATCACGAAATTTACCCCAGGCCAGATCCTCCGGGTTAGACTTCATCATGTATGTCACGTCCTGAGTCAGAGTCTATTATATGACACACAATCCATTTGCATTGTACAGTTCTAGTTGTATTGTTGATACATAAAAATTAATGTTTGTGTTGTGTCTGCATTGTGAGTCAGAAAGTACTTTCAGACTTTATCTAACCAACCCAGACTGTCATTATTATTTGCATAAAATTGCTCTTCGCTCATGTCAACAGATTGGGAGAGCCAGCAGTTCAGTTTGAGACTCATATGTTTTCAAGTAGCAAAGAGCTCTGCATTGTTCACGTAGTAAATGCAGGTCACATGACATCTCTCAGCAGTATAGTTTAAATTTACTGTTTGTGTCTATTATATAACAAAAAGGTAAATAAAATGAATCTAAAATGTATAAAATGGCATGCAGTTTTCACTTCACTCTTTTACGTTTAGTCAGCTCTGGTTTTTCCACACTAGAGGGCAGCACTTCCTGTGAAGAGCACCACATGCATATTATTCCATCTGCTATGGTCTGACATAACAGGTTAGGTAATGAATTAAGAGTGTATCTGGAGACTCAAGCTTGTTCTTCTGCTGCCTGGTTCACGTAGTAAATGCAGGTCACATGACATCTCTCAGCAGTATAGTTTAAATTTACTGTTTGTGTCTATTATATAACAAAAAGGTAAATAAAATGAATCTAAAATGTATAAAATGGTATGCAGTTTTCACTTCACTCTTTTACGTTTACAGTCAGCTCTGGTTTTTCCACACTAGAGGGCAGCACTTCCTGTGAAGAGCACCACATGCATATTATTCCATCTGCTATGGTCTGACATAACAGGTTAGGTAATGAATTAAGAGTGTATCTGGAGACTCAAGCTTGTTCTTCTGCTGCCTGTATATTTAATCCCCTTTTTTTACTACACAACAGTTGTGTAGAATCATTTTTCATTTTTGAAGTGTCGTATATTTCCATCATGTCAGACACGAAAAGCTCCTATCACGTTGGCTTCTGGCCACCCCTGAGCTTGTTATGAAACCAGAGATCAAAGTCATTTTTTTTCTTCCCATGGTTGTTCTGACATTCTCCACTCGGCACTTAGAGCATGACTCCCCTTTCTGTACCAGTTATCCGCCCTCAGGCGCTGCACAACAGGAGCTGCTCTCATTGGCCAAGTAAGATGTGAGGTTTGCTCTGGATTTGACCAATAGCGAGCTGTGAAACTGATTATGAGGGCACAATGACCCAGTTTTGGGTCCATGTGTGTGGAGAACACTCCACATATTCTCTGCTTATTCTGGTGTCTGTAATGAGAAAGGGCCTGGACTACGTGATGTGCTTTCACACCCGTTTTTATAGATCAGATTCCACGTCCGGTGGGGAAAATTAAGACAGAGCTTGGCATATAATGACTTTTGACCTTTTGAGTCCTTCGTAATCACCTCAGTAAACTATTGCTTCTGTCCCTCTTAAAATCAGTTTTTTTTTTTGTATATAATAATTGCCTTTAAGCTCTTGCAGTATCTTGTAATCAGTATTTGCTTGCATTGCTAATTAAGCATACCTTATTCTTTCCACATTGCTTTGTCATTTAAAAAAAAAAAAAAAAGTGCCAGATTTATTTATTGGTAGTATTTACTCAAGTCAGTGTAATGAGGGGATTCATAATGAATATAAATCTTTACTGTTTACTAAATTACTGTTATTGAATGTTTTTACTTTTTGCAATAACTTTTTAATGTTTCCTGTGTTAGGTATATTGATTCTATTGTTTGTTAGGAATTCAGTATTATTGAATGTCACATGTAAATTTCCAGTATTTAATATTTTCAATATTCCTCCATTTTTTCCTTCATTTATATGTATAACCGTTGGTAATTTATAAAATAACATTTCTATTTGAATATATATTTAAATGCAATATTCCAGTGATGGCAAAGTTGATTTTTCAGCAGCATTACTGCAGTCTTTAGTCACATGATCCTTCAGAAATCATTCTAATTTGATGATTTGCTCCTCAAGAAACATTTCTTATTATTATCAATGTTGGAAACGGTTGTGCTGCTTAATATTTTTGTGGAAACCAGGACATTATTTTCAGGCTTTTAAGAATGGATAATTCAAAAGAACAGCATTTATTTAAAATATAAATCTTTTAATTATTGTTTGTCACATTTAATCACTTAAATGTCTTTGCTGAATAGAAGTATTATGATTATTAAATTGTACTAAATCCCAAACTTTTAAACATACATAATGTACTAGTTTACTTCCCAGTCCTGTTCAGTGTCAGAGCTTATGGAAAAGAATTGGCATCATTTCCTGTCTTCCATATTTGGTACACGTCAGCTCCCACTAGAGGACACAGCCTTAACTTTACAATCCAGGACAGCAATGATACATTTTCCCTGGTGTTCTCTTGACACTGAAAAGCTCCTTTTTAGTATACCTAGTATATTATACATAGTACTTTATGTAGTTTTTTTTTATCATTCAGTTAGTATTTCATAAATTTTTACTTAATTTAAATGTAAACATGTTCAGTACACAGATAAACCAAAATTTATTCAAGATGCAAAAGTTAAAAACATTACATAGAGATAAAAAAAACGACACACTATACTTGTTTCATAAAATGCCTTTATGAAGAAGACAACTGAAATACATGTCTTGATGTCTATAATATGCATACACTCTACTTATATATCTGTGCTTGAGTAGATTTATCATTTGCGTTGAGCATGTGAACTTTACAAAAAAATATATATTATACATTTTGAAACATTTAATGTACAGTGGGTACGGAAAGTATTCAGACCCCCTTAAATTTTTCACTCTTTGTTATATTGCAGCCATTTGCTAAATAACTTAAATGATTTTAGCAAATGGCTGCAATATAACAAAGAGTGAAAAATTTAAGGGGGTCTGAATACTTTCCGTACCCACTGTATATCATATTTACACATATTTTACAACGTCACAGGTATGTGATTATGTGTGAAGGTTCATACCACGTATAGCTTGTCATTTGCGTTATAGTTAAAATGATCATAACTTTCTCTGAGTGGGGGTATAGCAGGAACCCAGGCCGGACTGGTCACGAGGAGACGCTTGACGTTTTTCTGCCGTCGTCCCATGTTTGGAAGTGGCCTGGAGATCCTTCTGGCTTGGCTGTGACTCCTTACAAGAGGCATTTTGCACTTGTTCCCCATGTGGATGCAGTCCAAATGTGAGTGTTTTTTGTCTGCTTTATTATTAGCTTAATCTTACCACCCATTTCAGGTAAGTACTGAAAGTGGCTCAAGGAACGTTTATGGTTATCAAGCCATAAAGGCTACTGACCGACCATTAGACACCAAAGCGTCCCTTTAAATGTGTCATCAAGTGCTTTTAAGTGCCAAAGCCATGAGTTTGCTTTCTGGTGGGTTCTCTTGGAAAGAGTTCTAATGTTTGTACCCATTCTGTCTTTCAGTCAACCAGCGGTGACCCACTTTCACCAGCTTCTTGCAACCTCAGGCATCAATGCGGAAAGAGAGCAGCTTCTCTGAGTGCATGTTATTCAGCGTGCGCAGGTCAGGAAGTTTGAGCAGCAGCTTGGTGAATCGGGAGGCGTCATTAGGGGCGTTCTTGCTGATGAGGGATCGGAGAGCCCGGATTAAACTTTCCTGAAGCATCTCCACTGAATTCACGTTTTCAATGCCAGAACGGTCTGTACAACAGAAACAAACAATGAGAGACCCAATTAATTAGTGGATCAAATGAAGGTACTTTCGTACTGCACAGAAGAAAGACAGTCTTGAAGGTTTGGAATGACATGATTTGATTTACCAACCCTCATGTTGCTTCAAACTAATAAAGCTTTGGTTCATCTTTACAAATTAAGATACTTTTTATGAAACCTGAGAGGTTTCTGTCCTTCCATTGAAGTTCCAGGTAAGTCCAAAAAGGTCATAAATCATCATATAGAGCGATCGTATCTCTTTTGGATCTTCTAGGTTTTGGTTACATAGGCTTTCAATGGAGGAACAGAAACCTCTCCGGTTTCATTAAAAATATCTGAATTTGTCTTACGGGTTTGGAACAATATGAGGGTGAGTAGATGATGACAGTTTTCATTTTTGAGTGAACTTTCTCTTTAACACTAATATGCAACTGACCTGCAGACACCAGCACGACTGCAGTGAAGAGTCCCAGTTCTTCTGCTGAGAGCTCTAGTGCGTTGAGTTTTTCACTGAAGTCGAACATGATTCCCAGCAGATCGCCCATGCCCATGCTTTTCAGGGCCTCCAGGCTGTAGGTGGTGCCCGAGATGAACGTTACGGTCCTCTCTTTTACGTTAAACAGAGAGGAGAAGCGCACCATGAGGACCTGCAGGAGATATTCAAAAATAAATACGCACTTCGTAAAACCATCAAGGCGTAATTGGCACTGTGGCCTTGATGCAAGTCAGTTGTTTTAAATAAAACACCAATAACTTACCTCAAACGTTCCGGCCTTCAGCAAAGTGACCTGGTCGTTCTGGGATAGCGTGCTAAACCCTGGGATGTGTTTGGCGAACTCCACCACCTCTCTGACCGCTGGGGTGAAGCAAAGAGAGAAGTCTTCCCAGATTTCCTGTGGTGTTTTGTTGGGGTCTGAGTAAGGATGCATGTTCATTGGACAAGCCTGGAAAAAAAAGGAATCATCATCACTTCCAAGTCCTCTTTACTTGGTAATCACCTATAGAGTAGTTTAAATATCAAAGATCTTACCAGCAGAATCTCCTTGTGTTTTTTCCACGGACAGTTCTGCCCCTGGGAGCTGCTGTTCATCTCCTGACTGTGGTGGGGAACGCCAAAGAGGTTACTGTTTGGAGGTCGCTGACCATTGTTATTGTGCTGCTGATGTTGTCCAGAGGCTTGAAAATGGAGGCCATTTTCTGGTGGCACCTCGAAGTTGTTACAATGATGAGCGACATTATTATCATGGTGGTAGATGGTGTTGGGGCCGTTGAGGTGGTATCCAGCCATGCAGCGGTTGCTGCTTTGGTTGTCCAGCTCGCCGTTGTGAGGCATAAGTGCTGGACCCAACTTATCATGGGCGTAGATGAAGGTCTCACGGTGTGCTCTGGTTATGGCGGCGATGGTTTTATCTACACCTGGACTGGAGCACGGTGGTGGAGAAGTCGTCTGCACCGAAGGGAAGGTTGGGGTCGGAGGGGAAGGGGACGGTGCTATGGCCACTGCGGGGGGCTGGGGTTGCGGTCCCACTGTAAGCCCCGGGCACGGAGATGAGGATGGGGATGACGAAGAAGAGCAGGGGGTGTTGGATGTGATTCTCGCCAGCTGGAATTCATTCTGAAGCTGGTTGTTCACCATGTTGTTCATGGCGTTCTGCATCTCGGCCAGCATACGCTGTTTCTCGCGTTTCGGGATACGGCCGAAACGAACAGCTAGGGGTTAAAGGAAGGATAGAAAATGTCACAAATTCATCATATTTATGCTGCATGTCAATGTTCTGTTTATAAACGTTTCAAGGGATGTAAGATATAATTGTACCATATCAGATATCGGGTGATATTTTAGTTTAGTTTTTTTATCTGTTTCAGCTGATACTGGATAGGTAGTTGTGTGTGCTCATTTTCCCCCATTTTTACATTACTTTAGCCATAATCTTTTGCCTCAAAGTTAATCTTATAAACACTAATAATTTAATAACATTTAACTTTTAATATTAGCATTAAGTCTTAAAGTTAATATTAATGTTTATACTGTTTTCACTTACTGTGAACTGGTGTTTATTATTTATAATATTTAAAAAAAATATCGGTATATCAGCATCATTCAGAATTTTAATATCAGTGTATCCCCAAACTTTTCTGTAACTGTTTCTCTGTTTGGTTGTATAGATATTTACCGTCCCGGGACATTCCCACAGACAGACACTTTTTGAAACGGCAATGCTGGCACCGGTTCCGGTTGATCCTCATAATGGTGCAGGTTTCGTTCTTAAGGCACTTTTTGTACTGGATGTTCTGCTGGATGCTGCGTCGAAAGAAACCCTGCAGACAAAGCAGATAACGTAAATGTTAAATTTTTTAATGCAATATTTACAATTATTAAAATGTAAAAAAAATTTTTTTAAATGCAATCAACAATATTTTAATGGTGCATGAGCATGTAAATCAATGCTATTGTCTTACCTTGCAGCCCTCACAGGCATGGACACCATAGTGAAATCCAGAAGCCACGTCGCCACACACTTTGCACAGCAACACCATTCCATTCAGCTCTGGATGGAAAGTCAGATGTTAAAATCCTTCTCCTGGATACCATACTATACGTTCATCAGGTAAAATATGGTTCTTATTGCTTACTAGTAAGGGTGGCAACTGATTTGTTGGGTGAATTGCGTGCACTTCCACCATCATCGCGGCCTCTTGGGGATCCACCAGAGCATGATGAGTTTCCGTCCTCTCCTGATCCTGAACTCGAGCTGCTGCTGCTGCTGGTGTACATACGTGAAGAATCATTGGATCCATTGGGGGAAGGTGGGAATGAAGAGCCAAAGCAGGGTTGTGTCAGGCTGCTGTTGGAATTCTCACTGTACATGGACACGGGGCTGGTGCGGTTGGGAGAGCCTCCACACGATCCGATGTATGATATTACCCCACCTAGCGATGGAAAAGAAAGCCACATTTACTAAATAGTCCTATTTACTCCACTGTGGGAACACAAAAAGTGAAAGAGGCCCACTGAAAGGGGGCTGAAAATGTTCTCAGATATTTGTTCTCCTCCCTAAAATGGTCCATCCTCGTTAAAATGTTCCCATAAATACTTCTCTCTACTACACAAGCAGTTGAAACAGATCGCGCTATGGAAACAAGGAAGCCGAGGGAGCAAGAGAATCTGTTTTTGTGGAAAATAGGGATACTTTCTAGGAACTGTTATTGTAAACTGCATGGGTACATAAAAAAAAATTAAAATACAGCGACCACTCCTTTCTTCCTGAGTTTGTGCCTCAGAGGGCTTGTGGTTTATAGTTTTACTGGCACCAGTATGCCATGTGAGCAAGCCACATTTGTCTGATGTTATTTCAGTTTATAAAATACACAACTTTGCATGATGTGTCAGTAGCACATGCCTAACCATGTGCATTTATATGACATTTACAACTCTGTTTTGTTTGAGTTACATCCTGCTCATTAGCGTCCCATCAGCTCAAATCAGATTAGACTAGTGAACTTTGCTCTTGAGAAACAGCACAGTGTGCTAGAGACCTTGGCATTGACTCTAGCATGTAAACTATTCCTTAGTGTCTGATACTTCCTCCTGCCTTTCCTAACCTTTGGTCCCCTGAGGTTAAACACTGTATCCTTCATTCTCGTTTTACAGTTTCCTCCAGCACACTGCGTCAACACACTTGATGGAAACCTTGAAACCATGTTTTGGGGAGATTTGTGCTAATGTTCTCCTAAAATAAATGATGCACCCATAGATAGATATTACAAAAAATTGCTATTATCATATGAGAAACCAAAGTTTATACAGTAAATAAACTCGACTGGGCAATTTTAAAAATGATTCTGCTGAGTGTTTGCGAGTATAATCTTTACAGCACTTTAAATGTCAAAGGTGAACTGGTTTAGATGTTGCATAACTGTACACTAGCACAAAAGGTCAAAAAGTCACTGTGTCAGGTGGAGCCACGACTGGGAAACATGCTGTAGCTTTGACTCCCCTGTGGTTTGAATATAAACATATATTTTTACTTGTTTACCGGGGAGTGCAGGATATACAAAATATTTAAAATATTTGACTTCTGACCATAAACGACTGACCATTCACAAGCAGCCGCGTAATAAGTAGATAAGTAGCCTATTCCGAATTTACAGACAGTCATAGATGTTTATCAGCATTTTATCAAACGGTTTCGAACGCGATTCATCCAGTCAGAATTGAGTCGAAAACATTCGATATATCAGGTATTCGATATACCATTGGCTAATTAACCCATTATAAAAATATTTTCAAAACATTTTTCTCTCTCTGAGTTGTATCATAAACTAAAGTTAGCCACCATAATCCGCTCATTATCAGTATGTTTCAACACTACGCTAAGAACAAGAAATAATATATCAAAGGCAGGGACGGGGATATTTTGTGACGCTGTATTCATGTCATGAGAGGAAAAAAACTGTTACGTTAAACTGGATCAATTTCATGTCCCACTTTTGAAGCGAACACGGGTTAACGTGATGCCCAGCCCCGCGCCTCGCTCTTCGGTCCAATCGCAGCGCGCACATGGCTCAGACTGCGGCGTCACACACGGGTTCGCGCTAGGAGGGCAAACGCGGCGCGAGGCGGAATTATGTAATGAGCGCCTACGCTTACCAATGTCTGCAGGCGGAGAGCGGAGAATGAAAACAAAAAGCACATGGCTAGGCACGGTGGTCCATGTGAATCGAGCGAGGATCGTCGACGCTCGCCTGCATCACGGGGATGTCCGTACACCTGACTTTTCAGTTATGACCTAGTTCCCCGAAATTCACGAGAACGCTGTGCCTTAACCCGTGATGTCCTTGCCCTCGTTGGGCATTTACATTCTATGTATATACAGGGTGAGCGTGATTTCACCAAGTACAACATGTTCCTGGATCAACATCCTTGTTGATCCTGGAATAACATTCCTATCAACCAATCAGAATTGAGAGTTAACTTTTCAGGAAATGTCAGTTTTAGACTTACAATCAGGGTTAGGTGCTTCTACACCCTTGTTAATCAGCTATCATTTCCCTCTGATTTTAGGAATAAATTATGGGTAAGGTTAGGTTTAGGGGTAGGGATTGGGTTAAGTCTGTATTTTTGGACAGTAATGTTGATCCAGGAACATGTCTTACTTGGCAAAATCACGGCGACCTTGACACATAATTAAGTTTTACGAAAGCACAATGAAGTATTTGCACATGCTAAAAGATATTATGTACATATTTAAATATAGCTTCGCGATTGTTTATTTCAGAATCATGCGTCGTTAAATAGGCTATTACAAAATGTCGAGGCAATTCGGCGAACCTTACCGCTAGATCAATTTATTAGAATTATTATAAGATATCCGTGCCGTTCCACTGCACCAAGCTATGCTTATAAATGTACTTTGCGGATAAGTTGGGCAACATTCAGTAGTGCGTAATAGAAACGTACAGACAGGCAATTTGACAGTGAGGAAGCGGAGAGGCGACTGCAAAGAAACCATGATCAACGAGACGTTTCTAAAAGCATCTAGAAAGAAGTCTTACCTGTGTTGTTTGTATCTACTGCTGTTGTCATGTTGAGCCCCAGTAAAGTCATGCAGGTTTATGACAGAATCTCCAATGCAACACCCAGAGAGAAGATGCGCTCTCCAGATGCACTTCTGTTTTTCTTACAGATCGGTTCTTCTTTACGATAAAGTCATAACTGGCACGAAACGACCGTCCTAAAACCGCATAAAATACGCGCGCATCGGCTAGATGCTGAGAAAAGATGTTAAATGCTGCGCAAAGACGTCAGAGAAATGTGGTTCATTCAGTAAAAGTGTATCATACGCCAGTGCGCCTGTCACTCGCCCAATCTGTGTCGCTCTGAACTGTTCTGTCAAGTCGGCCCGGTTTTGCTTTTTTGCCTCGTTCCAAGGAGCATGGATGAGATGAGCGCAGGCGCGCAGCTGCACGAGGCTCGAAATGTGTCCATGTGACCTCGTGAGCCTCGTGGCACAGTGACACAGTTTCTCCAGAACACATTTCGGTGCGAATTTTAAAAATCCCCACGCACGTGCACTGCCTCGGTAATTTGAAGAGTTTGAAATCGCCTGGAATAGTTTGTATGACTGAATCTGGTTTCTGTGCGTGAGTCTCACGCGTGAAAAGTGTTTTTGGATGAGGGTATTGTGTAATTTTATTGCAGTATTATGTGAAAATGAAAGTAATCAATATATGAAGTTTTTAGTTTGTGTTCAGCGCAAGACATGCAGATTTCTCAGTAAATGTATGAAACTCGTCGGCACCCCTAAAACGTTTATTCAGAATGTGGCAGGCTCTTGGTGGAGGATCTTTGCTCATGCTACAAAAATAGTGCAACAATGCATGAAAAAAATGTAAACGTGAACATTACGGATCGTATCTAATGTGCCATTACTAACATGTTTAATGTCTGATATGTTATCTGGCAAAAGAAAATTCTTCTGTATTATCACCTAAGTGTATTAATTATTGTGAAGTGTATATAGCCTAGCTGTATAAAATATGAACTACATTTATATACTAGTTTATTTATATGCTCATTATTTATATAGGTCAACACTTTTATCATGCACAAAATCATAATGTCAAAGTTATGTTAAGGTAAAGTTGTGTTTTAGAGAGTTAATTTGTAACTTATAAAAGTATGTGTACACCGCAGACTAAGGGTAGAATAATTAACTTGGATCTGAGGAATATATTTTGTGCCTTTGGAGTGTAAAACGATGGGGTAAAATATTGCAAAAGGCCCCCGGGGGACATTTTGTCCCAAAATAATAGGTTGCTTGAAAATGTTAAACACAAACATTTGGAAATCATTGATATTTAAATTGGGGTTATTTAATAATTCCACAGCCTAAGAACAATTCTGTTAACCCCAAAAGATCATCTATGCTAAACTCGTGTGTATATCAATAGCTTAAGGACATTGTTCTTAAGGGGGACTTCTTTCCCCATCTTACCCTATATATATATATATATATATATATGTATGTGTGTGTGTGTGGTTATAGTATGTAGTTACAGGCTTTTAGGATGCACAAAATCCTAATGTCCTAAAGTCGTGTGTTTTAGAGGGGTTATTTTGGCACTTTGTGGCGCCTTTTCAGCTTCTGAATTTATTTTAAGATTATTTTCAAAACAGCAATTCACCCCCAAAATAAGTTTCCACTGTGTCCCAGATAGAGCGCCTCCCTTAGAGAACAGCTCACCAGCTTTTGGAAGACCATTATCCTCTTTTGCGGCTCCAGCAGGCACGTGCCTAAGAACAAAACCGTGCTACTTAAAAAAAAAACAAAATAGCATCTCGCAGAAATAAAAGGAGTCACATCCGTAGCATCAATTATACTGACCATGGCACTGCACGAGCCACTAGTTGCATTCACGTGAATCACTGGCGCCTTATTGCAGGTATGATTAATCGTTCTCACCTGTATAACAACACTGCGTGACGCTACACGTGACAAGCGGGTGTAAAACATAAATGTAGATGATTCACTGTGTGGCTGATGTTGTGAACTGATCACGCCTGTTGCCTCTTATTTTCGGACTGTATCTTTATGGCAAGTGTCTGAATTTTTGTGCTGGCTGTTTTGACTATCGCGGACACGGATAATAACAGTGCCTCTGCATAAGCGAGATGGTAAAGTTTTCGTCACGTTTGCACATCACGTTACCTGGACCAAACACCATGAGACCGGGCGCGCGCAGCATGTTATCGCTTGAGTGGACTTATAGCTGCGCACGCATCGACTCCCCCGACTTGTAGCAAAGGCACGACTGCGTTACACACACACCGTGCCCTTTCTGTGCGCACACACACACAAACACCCCTCACATGGAGCGCACCGGTGTACCATAATCTAACCAGCACGGTCTTTGTTTGGTGAACGTGATTTGACCAAGTACAACATATTCCAGGATCAACATCCTTGATGATCCTGGAACATCATTCCAATCAACCAGTCAGAATTGAGAGTTAACTTTTCAGGAAATGTCAGTTTTAGATTTACAATCAGGGTTAGGTGCTTCTACACCCTTGTTAATCAGCTATCATTTCTTTCTGATTTTAGGAATAAATTATGGGTAAGGTTAGGTTTAGGGGTGGGAATTGGGTTAAGTCTGTATTTTTGGACAGTAATGTTGATCCAGGATCAACAAAATATGTTCCAAGAACATGTCTTACTTGGCAAAATCACGGCGACCGTCTTTGTTTATTGTTACCAGACGCACAGTATCTTGGTCAGTGCTAGATTTCAAAGACAAAACTAACCTGGTAATCAGAAACCCAACTGAAATAAAAAATTTTAACACATCAATATAAATCAATTCTTTCTATGTTAAAATGCGCTTGTATGCAGTAGAATTAAATATTTAGTTGTAGTGGTAAATTCTAAAGTTTAAAATGTTTAAAAGTCGTTAAGTCCATCAGAGATATCATGAACATTGTAAATTTGAGCTTAAATATATGTAGGTTCTAGCCCTTACAAAAAGGTTCTGGTTGGAACCTTCGGGAAGTCGTGGCCTAATGGTTAGAGAGTCGGACTCGTAACCCAAAGGTTGCGGGTTCGAGTCTCGTACCAGCAGGGATTGTCGGTGGGGGGAGTGAATGTACAGCGCTCTCTCCCACCTTCAATACCACGACTGAGGCGCCCTTGAGCAAGGCACCGAACCCCCAACTGCTCCCCGGGCGCCACAGCATAAATGGCTGCCCACTGCTCCGGGTGCGTGTTCACTGCTGTGTGTGTGCACTTAGGATGGGTTAAATGCAGAACACTAATTCCGAGTATGGGTAACATGTCACTTTCACTTAGTTGTGGTAGGCTATAATGTTCAAATGCAACAATTTTTTTTGTACGGGTGATTTGTTTTTGTGCTACTCCAAGGTAATTAAAAGCATAACATTTAATGTCCAAACCCAGTGGTATTAGCCAAAATTATGCACCTTGCGCAAAGCTATTGTAGCTTTCGCTAATCTCATTTATGTAGCCTAGCCTATGCTTAATTGTGACATTATTACGTGTGGTTTGTTTTAAAATAGAGGTGACACATCAAACCTTACAAGTTCTTTAAATAACCTTAATAGCTAATAATCTCTTCAGAAATCACCACACCTTGTCAGCCGTGCATATTTTTAGTAACGATGATCAATTTGCAACGTACAGCATGATAATAAGCACTGGACTCATAGCGGCAAAGCTCTGTATATCTCAACTATTCTGCTGTAGTTTTATCCCTGTGTTATTTTGTCCTCTCTGTGTTGTCTGGCGCAACAGCGCCCGTGCTCGACAACGTGAGGAAGTCTTTACACTCATTAGCCTCTCATCATTGCGGTTTTCCTCCCTCTGGGAACACCAAAGGCGGCAGGGCAGCCAAAACCATCTAAACGTGTTGGTAAAATATTGACGCGTTCCTTAAGGATGAGCAAGGCAAGAGTATTAGTACGTTTACAGGATTCTGACATTATAGCAATAGGTCTTTTATATACAGCATTTCAAATCAGCCACACAACGGATTCATTGAGAGCTATTTGGAACAATAGGGTTTCTTGACAGCTGATTAATCAAAATCTATTCTAAAAATAACAACTAATATGATACAGATAGGGGTGTGATTTATAGGGAGGGAGGTCTGACCCTCATAAAAGTACATAAGATTTTGTTTGACAAATGAGTACTTTTTTAACAGGGGTTTAAACGCTTAAGTAACCACAAAAGTTACCAAAGTAGAGTGTATTTTCACCTAGCTGCAAACAAATGATCATGAAAGGGTTAATATAAGGAGGTAACCATAGCAACAGTGGGCTGCTAGTGCGCTTCTCTCAGCATCGGACTAAAATGTAACGTGCTGTCATTATCACTATTATAGACGTTATTTGTTGTCATTTTTATATAAAAAAGATATTAAAAATAATTCGACTTGCTTGACGAGATGAATCTAAACAGATCACTTTAATATAGCCTATAAATTCCAAAAACAAACAGACGGTCACTGGAAACTAATACGGTATGTTACTATAACAAGGCTCTATCATAATTAAAATAAAGGTTTAAAATGCAAGGACTAAACTGCAGCATTATGAATCTAGGTCACTTGAGTTCCTCCTAACCTATACTGTCCGAGTGACTCAATAAGCTTCAGCGACTGCGCTTTCTTTCTTTCTTTCTCTAATTTGCTTTATTCACATTTTCTTAAATAATCTCTTAATTTCGAGCTATCTGGTGGTCGAGATAATCCTTTCTCATGAGGCTCATTTTAAAGGAGACATATTATGCCCCTTTTTACAATATGTAATATAAGTCTCTGGTGTCCCCAGAATGTGTCTGTGTTTCAGCTCAAAATACCCCACAGATCAATTATTATATAATCTTGAAAATGCCTATTTTGAGCGGAAGCAGAAACACCTGTTTTCCATGCCTGTCTCTTTAAATGCAAATGAGCTGCTGCTCCCCGCCCCCTTTTCCAGAATAGAGCTGAGCCATTACAGCTAGTACCTGCTAAAAACATCTGTTTTGGTTCTGATTACCATGTTTATCGTGCTGAAATGCGTTTTAAACAATATTAGTTTAAACTTCTGATATACGTTTTCTGAGTGCACACGTACAGAAAGCGGCTGTCACAGCATGCGAGTAGGCTACTAAACTAAGTTCTCATTAGCTATGTTTCCATCACCCTATTTTAATGCGCATTTTGAAGTATCGCATAAGAAACGAGTGATGGAAATGCCAAATTTCGAATAAAAATCCATTAATTCGCAAAAAAGTTTTTACGCTCGCTTGAGGTGGTTTTTGACTTGTGCGAAAAAGGGTTGATGCGAATAATTGGAGATGGAAATGCATCTTGTGAATAAATTCCTCCAAGCGCATCAACAAAGTCATGTGACTTTGGGCTATGGGATGGCAAAACCTGACTAACCAGCGGACCGATCTCATTCACAGCATCTGAAATGTTGTTATGGTCATTCGGAAATGCACGAGCAAAGTCTGTCATCAAAGTATTTCTGTATAATTGCCTCCCAGAAATGTCTCACACGACTGCGTTTCCAAACAGCAGCATCCACCTCCAAAAGCAATGGCCGCATTCATTGTGTTTCGTCTGCTCGTCTGGCGCAAGTAATTTATGAGCCTATATTTGAAAATTATTATATTCTACTTTTCTTAGTGATTTATAGTGCCAGTTTATGAGGAAGCGACGATTTTGTTATCTTTGACTTGGATGGAAACGATGCTTGTTCGCAAATGTTTTATGCGATAGGCTATTCCAGTTTTGCGCATAAGTTAAATCCGCAATTTTGGATGGAAACCCGGCTATTCACACACAAGTTTACATTAAAAACACACATGAGTTACAAAAACAGTCGGTTATGTCTATGAAGGTAAACAGCTGGGAAATCTGTGTGGCAGCAGCAATATACAGTAAATAAATCAATCAATCAATAAAAAATGCTCTCTTGTCTGCTCTGAGGCTGGGACTGTAAATAGTGTTCTGTGCTCGTCTGTGCAGCCAAAGACAGAACAGTTAGCATGTTTTGCTCAAACTTTCGCCATGGCATTAGAGCTGGTACACCGTTGTCGCTTGCGAAATCAAATGATGGTGCTGTGGTTGGAAATTTACAGATTAAGGGGCGGTAATATTATAATGAGATCCCTTTGCCATCTCACTAGGGGAGCGAAATCAGACACGCTTGTTTTCTCAGAGGCTTGCAGAAAAAGGCTTACCAAAACAAAGTTACTGGGTTAATCTTCTTCACGTTTCCTTGGTTGGTAGATGCACCAGGGACCTGATTATAGCACTTAAAACATGGAAAAGTCAGATTTTCATGATATGTCACCTTTAAATGAAAAAAAATAGTAAAAAAACTGTATTTTAGCTAGTTAACCTTATTTTAGCTATTTTGTTTAATTTGTTCTAAAACTGAAATAAAAAATTTATAAAAACTGTATAGATATATTTAAAAATATTTGTAACAAATACAAAAAAAAAAAATACTAAAAAAACTTAATTAAAATAAAAATAAAAACAGAAAATACTAAAATAAAACCAAATTCAAAATATTAATACAAATTATAACAGTATCTCACTCATACTGAAATAACACAATGAGCACATTTACATGCAGATCATTATGGTTCATATTCATTGTCAACCCTTTATTCCAGTAGATTAAGAGCTTTAGAACTTTGTTTGCAGAATGATGGCTTAATTAGAATATAGAAGTTATTTGGAAATGGAAAAGTCTGCATGTTGTCATAAGTTGTTATGAGGTGAATAATGACTTCACGTGTGTCGGTTCCACAGTGAGCCTCGGATTCTTCGATGACATCATAATCCCGCCAGAGTCGCTACAGCAACCGGCTAAATTGTATCCTGAATCATCGCTTCTACCAACACATTAACATGACACTATTAATTAGCTACCAGTGTATTTGTAGCATCATGTACCCAGCATGCTCTGTTCCTTCACGGTTGGCGTAGCGATGAGGCGGAGCAGGTGTGGATGTGGGAGTACGAGACGGACGAGGGCGCTCACGACCTCTACATGGACCAGGGCGAGGAGATCTGCTTCCGGGTGGTGGACGAGGTCTTCATCGACACGTCGCCCTCGGGTCCCAGCGCAGAGAAGGAAGGGCCAAGCGCGGCTGCCACAGCGCCACCTGCAGGAGCGGAGGACAGCGCGCAGCAGAAAGAGGCTCCGTACACACTCATAGTGAGAATATTAGACCTTAAATAAAGCTATAATGAATATATAACCCGTTCCATCCACCATTTGTCTTTGCAATATCATACACTGATGATTTGCTCACAGTAATACCA
>NW_015630576.1:822066-826826 GCF_001515625.1 Sinocyclocheilus rhinocerous
CCAAAGACAGAACAGTTAGCATGTTTTGCTCAAACTTTCGCCATGGCATTAGAGCTGGTACACCGTTGTCGCTTGCGAAATCAAAATGATGGTGCCTTGAGTGGAAGTTTACAGATTAAGGGGTGGTAATATTATAATGAGATCCCTTTGCCATCTCACTAGGGGAGCGAAATCAGACACGCTTGTTTTCTCAGAGGCTTGCAGAAAAAGGCTTACCAAAACAAAGTTACTGGGTTAATCTTCTTCACGTTTCCTTGGTTGGTAGATGCACCAGGGACCTGATTATAGCACTTAAAACATGGAAAAGTCAGATTTTCATGATATGTCACCTTTAAGGCTGATGTGCGATTCTGTCAAATTTTTGCAGCAAAAACGTTCCATGTTCCGCCATTTCCTGTTTTTAAAATGAAAGCATATTTTAAATATATTTTAAACGACTTTAAGTAGTTTAATAGCAGACGCTGCACGTCTTTTAACAACAAAAATATATCTTAATTCAAACAGCGACAGGTTATTTGCTTCTCTTGGACGCGCCTGGGCTTTATTATGAAGCCGCTGGTCAGTCCTCAAGCAAATATAATAAACGCCATGCGAAACCTCTTTAATGCATCGATGCGGCACAGAGAGACATGCTTCGCTGTTTGTGTGTTCGCTGCAGTCGCAGGGTCCCGTGTGCCATGTGAGTCGTCCCGCACAGGACAGGGCTGGCTGAGCGCACAGGAGCGTGATGGGGGTGTGTCGACACCGAAAGCGGTCACCAGGCTGGTCCACGTGCGGGGGTGCTGTTATGACTCAGTCCTGAAGTGGAGCAGTAAAGTGGGCGTCGACCCGGCGAGGTCTACTTTCGTGGAAAGCGGGTAGCCTCGGTCATGCACTAATGTAAACATCTCAGAGGTCAGACTGAGGGAAACCAAAGCCGTGTAATTGGGTTGTCGCTCTATTTAAACGTGGATTCATACAGACACACACGTTCCATCCCTACTGCGTTCCCTTACGAAAATTAACCATGGTTTTACTACAAATAAAACCAAAAAACATGGTCTTGCCCTAGTTTAACCATGGTATTTGTAGTAAAACTGTGGTTATACAAATAATCAATCAATGAGTTCACTGCAGTTATTATGCTGGATGATATTGTCATCGGTCACTATAACGCAGATGAGAGAAGTTTTATCCCGGTGACGGTGCAAGAATCCGTTAATGTCACGGAGCAAATTACTATATCAACAGTCTTTAAAGGCATACACGAGGACATGAAAACCAAAGCATACTACTTAATTGATTACCTAAATTATACAAGAGGTAATTATTCTCTAATGGTCTTGCATTATTCTCTTGAGAGCATGAAAAGTAGCCTATTTTCATTCAGATCGGTTCATTGTGTATAGGGTACATGCAATCAAATCAAAAATGGGAATTCACTAGGATAAAAAAAAAAGGCTTTTAATTCTAAAATAATTGCTGTTAATTTAAACTTTCTACTCATCAAATAATCCTGAAAAAATGTATCACAGGTTTCATAAAAATATATTAAACAGCACAACTATTTTTAACACTGATGATAATTATAAGAAATGTTTCTTAAGCAGCAAATCAGAATATTGGAATGATTTCTGAAGGATCATGTGACACTGAAGACTGGAGTAATGATGCTGAAAATTCAGTTTTGCCATCACAGGAATAAATTGCATGTTTAAATATTCAAACAGAAAACAGTTACTTTAAATTGTAAAAAAATATATTTCACAATATTACTATTTATACTGTAATTTTCAATCAAACAAATGCAGCCTTAGTGAGCATAAAATACTTATTTAAAAAAAAATAAAAAAATCATACCCAAACCATTTAAATGGCAGATAACCTTATTGTTAGTGAACTGTTGTGACAGTGTCAGTCATTCTTAATGCCAGCAAAATGGAGTTCTGCTTTTTTGAAGTTCTCTGTGAACTGTGTGTGTTAATGTCATAACAGAATTGTGAATTCCATTCTTACGTATGTGTATCTGAGACTCTGTATTTCTTCCCAAGGCCTTCACGTGCAGCAGAGGCTGGTTGGATGTGAACTTCTCCGTGATGAGCCTGGCCGAATGATGACGCTGGAGGCCTTTAATGGCGAGAGTGGCTTTGAACGACGCTATAACGTTCAAGGAGACCAGCACACTGACTGGAAATGGCCTGTCATAAAGAGTAGGGCACAGCTGGAGTACGACGCGTGGCTCTATGCCCACTTTTACCGCCCCTTGTGCATTAGCCAGCTTAGGACATATCTAAAAAAGGAGCAGAAGCGTGTGATGGCAAAAGGTGAGTTAATGTAACCTCCAAAAATGTACTCTGTTTGGTTTGGAAAACATTAATGATGTGTTTCCTGCTCAGTGTGTTCACTCTTTCCTTGACAGTAAAGCCCAGAGTGAGAGTGATTAAACGCTATTGTAGGGAGGCAGGTGTAGTTCAGATGACCTGCCTGGCAACTGGTTTTTACCCACGTCACATTAATCTGACCCTGCTTCAAGATGGCCAGCCAGTTAATGAAGAGAGGATCACAGGAGGTGAACTGCTGCCCAACCCTGATGGAACCTATCAGATGAGGAAGAGTGTGGAACTCGGCGCCGAAGAACAAAGAGAAAGACACACCTACACTTGTACTGTAACTCACCTTAGCCTGGATAACAAGCTTGACATAAGTATAGGTATTGCAATGGCAATCTAATTTACACTAATATATATATATATATATATCAATAATATTTGTATATTTTTAGAACCTGGTCCTGATCCTGTTATTGTAGTTCCCTCTGTACTTCTATTGCTGTGTGTTTTTGGATTTCTGGCTGCCTTTAAAATATGGAGGAAGAGATATTCACAGCCTGAGCAGGTACACATACACTCACTATTTCACTAATACATCAGATTCACGTTATAAGACATAAGCTCTGCTGGCCAGGCTTCATAATTGTATTTCTGTCTTCATATTGCAGATCATCTACATACCTACCTCAGGTTTGTCCTGTAATCTGCTCAGATATATTTATGCATTTGTTATTAAGAAAGTTAAACATGTACTTTTACTAATGTGGATTTATTTTATTATTATTATTTTTCCTCAGCAGCTGATGACCAAACAACAGAACAACAGCGGATATGACATGTAAAGTGGCACCAAATTATCTGTTCACATTTACAGACTGGAAGCATTTTGTAAACTGACTGAACTGAAAAAACTTAAATCAGTATTTTTATTTTTATTATTTTTTTTAAATCTTAACATCTGTTAACATCCCGAGAAATTATTAAGTATTATTTAAATATATAATATATATATATAAACCATATTGAAACATATCCTTTCAAAAGAATGTGTTAATTACATGTATATTTGTACATTTATTTGACAGGTTGGCAAAATGACTTTTTATCACACACAGATTTGGTCTGTCATAGTATTGAATATTTCAGTATTTTTACAATATTTGTAAGTTTTACAAAAGTATGTTTTGGGTTTAAATAGGCTAGTAATTACAGCATGTATCTAACAGGTTTCCTCTAATGCCAAGTTTGTCTGAACACAGCTGTTTATGTTAGCATGGCTGTTTGCCAGATTGCATTGCCAGCAAATCAGCCACCAGAACTCCTCAGTATTTATTTAATCAGGTACTGTATATTTATGTAGCCTGTTTGTAAAACTGTTAGATCTTAAATAGTGTGCTAATAAACAAACATTTGTTATATTCTTCTGTGAATTCTTTATAAGTTCACGGTTCATGACCTTACTCACATTTACCGTAATGTTGCAATGCTTTTAAAACTTGAATGTTAATCTTCAGTCCATCTCTGCATGATGTCATAATGCAAACCTCAAAGTGCGCGCCACGAAATGTTCCGCAAGAGTCCAATCAGATTCCAAACGCACCGCGCATGCGCTGTGTGCGCAGATTCAAACGAAATCAGAAAGGGCGCCAAAGGAAGGCGATAGGTGAGTTCGGGCGGGGGTCAGGGAAATTTAAATAACATGTCGATGCAAAATGATGCGATATGCTTCGTTCAGTATTTAAATAAACAGCATGGTTGCATGACTTAAAATGGCGTCATCGCCCCTCAAGAGCAGACGAAGGGAACTGCTAAAATTATTGTCATTGTTTTTGCTGTATATCTAAAATGGTGGACGCTACCTGTGCCCACACGATAGCTCGTGTATGACTGGAGTTTAGCTATAGATAAAAAATAAAAAAAACTCCCAGTTGCATGCATGTAAACAGTGATCGGACGATGTCCTTCCTGAGACAGTAAATGCAATGCATCTCTAGGTACCAATGCACAGTCAACAGGTGGGAAGGGTACTTAAAGTTAGCTTAGCGTAGCCATAAACATTATTTTGGAAATCTGATCATACATAATGTTTCTATAAATGACATTTTTGCTCTTGGATTCATGTGCTTTCAAGTCTCAGAACACAGTTAAAGCATCATATATAAGCCATATCAGTATACCTACCTTTTAATTTTGCTTTACAACCAATTTCTCTTGTCAAATAAGATTACTTACATTACTAAGAAAAAATTAATGGTCAAATTCTGCAATAAAATTCAAGTTTTTGTGCTGTTCCCCCAGAATGGCTATAGAAAAGGGGCCTCAAGGACACACATTCAGCCTGTCACAAATCCTCCTCATCTATAGAGGTGGGTGTTGGTAAAACATCTCCAACTGGAGTAAGTCGCAATGACTATGCGATCCACCGTGTTCACGAGTGGAGGACACAGACTG
>NW_015630576.1:826849-919304 GCF_001515625.1 Sinocyclocheilus rhinocerous
GAATGCCGCGACTTCGCCACCCATGTGCTGAGCACGATCCACAACAGCGTAAATCAAAAGCATCACCTGCACAGCAAAGCAAATATCAGCCGCTGGAACGTGTTGAGCTCCCCTGACCAATCTCCAGCAGGGAACCTCAGGCAGGAGGAGAACTGGGAGACGCTGGGGGCCTTGACACTCCCGTCAACCAAGCAGATGGGGGCCGAAGGTTCCCCGGTCAAGAGCAAATCACTGTTTTGTCAGGCCAGTCAAAACCACGTGGGGAAGATGGATCCCATGGTATCAAATGGCAGCAATCAGCGGAGAGAAGTGGGGGTGGTCGTGGGGGTCCCCTCGCCGGAGAACAGTCCCGATGGGAAGCGTCGTAACGTGAGGAAAGGCTCTGGCCTCGTGGACACGCAGACCAGCTGCATCCGACAGATCCTGCTGCTGCAACTGGAACTGATTGAACAGCAGCAGAAGCAACTGCACAACAAGAGCAAAGAGATCGATGACCTCAAAGCTGAAAAAGAGATGGTACGCTGAGACTTTTGCACTTTTTTTCCCCTCCTTTTATGAAATTAAATATTAAATGATGGGCCTGTTTGATGTTAAACTGGGCGCATTCAGAGTTTCCCACTTGTTGTTTTGTAACACTTGTTTCTTGTTTCACCTATTCGTCTGAACCCGATGTTTAATACACAGCCTAACACAGGTGTGTGTTTGTAGCTAATGGCCCGAATTGAACGCATGGAGCGTCGGCTGCAGATGGTGAAAAAAGAGGGTACAAAATCACGTCCTTTTCAGACTCCTCGTCGTAAGGAACCTGAGGCTGCTGCCACAGATGATGTCCAGCAATCTGAGGGGCGGGTCCAAACTCCAAAGCAAATGCACTTTGGAAGAGGAGGAAAAAGCCTGAAAAGGTATGACCATGACTTTTTCTCTAATTATATAAAGATTTATTGCAAGGATAGTTCACCCAAAAATTCATCATCGATTACTTGTCCTCATGTCGTTCCAAACCTGTATGACTGAGTTTCTTCTGCGGAACTCAAACGAAGACATGGGGGTATGTAAATTACAACAGAATTTTCATTTGTGGGTGAGCTATCCTCAATATCTCCAACTAATGTGCTATATGGCTGTCAAAATGGCTGAAAAACTAAATTCGAATTTTGTACTTAAATATTATAAATATTCGATGATTCGATGAAATATCAATATTATTATATTCGAATTTAAAAGGCATACTTTCACTTAGGGGGAAAAAAGATTTTGGCTTCTCTTCTGAGGCCACAAGAGGGCGCATGGAGCAAAATATTACTATTGCACGTTTATTCAAAGCAATAAAATAACACGACCATCTTTGGAAAAAAAGTGCATAATGTTTAAAATAATGTTTATAAACTAAATATAATTAAGTTGCTTAAACAATTAGAAACAAAACAGCATCATGTATGTATGCAAAGTTTAATACAAAGGACCAAATAACAAAGAGTACTTTTTTCATTTAAAAACATGAAATGAAGTGGGATGGGGAAAAACCGCCATACAGTTTTGAGACATGTTTTTTAAAAGTTGAACGTATATTAATTTTACATGGCTTTCTAAACATGCGGCTCTCTTGTGCGAGACGCGAGTGCAACGGTGATAGATGTCCCTATAGAAAATGCGATAAATAAGCGTTCTGTGTGAACGGCTTCAGTTTTGCCATAAGATCTTCTCCGGGCTGTAGCCTATAGGCTAACAAAAGCATTAAAATGCAACAACACTACATCGTCATCGCATCTCGTGTGCTACTGATAAGGCTGCCTGATGCACATCTAAAATTCGAATGCAACGTTTTTGCATTGGAATGTGGATTTTTAGTTTAAATTCGACAAATTTTTATTTGACAGCCCTAATGTGCTGTAGCTAATGAAATGAGAGTTGATTAAACTAAATATGTTTTATTTTTCACCCTCTCAAAGGAGGTTTCTTTTCCAGGACTCCCGGGTGAGGAGGTCACGACGTGGGCAGCCCAGGTCACCACCACCACCACAGGATAGCCCAGCTCAGAAGGAGGAACCCCAGGAAGAGACAGAGCCTGAATTGCAGTCTCAGTCGGAGGAACTGCCCTACCTGACTACCACAGAGATGTACCTCTGCCGCTGGCATCAGCCGCCTCCATCACCTTGGCGAGACCCCTCACCTGTGCATGAGGACACAGTTGCAGGTTGGGAGAAATTAATGTAATTTCTCTGTTAAAGAAATATTTCACCCAAAAATGAAAATTTTGTCATCATTTACTCACCCTCATGTTGTTCCAAACCTGTATAAGTTATAACTTATGTTGAACACAAAATAAGATATTTTGAAGGACCAAACAGTTGATGGTTCCCATTGACTTCCATAGTAGGGAAAGAAATACTATGGAAGTCAATGGGGACTGTCAACTGTTTGATTACCAGCATTCTTCCAAATGTATTCTTTTATGTTCAACTTAAGGAAGAAACTCATACAGGTGTGGAACGACATGAGGGTGAGTAAATAATGACACAATCTTTGGATGAACTATTCCTTTAATGATTTTAATCACATATATTGATTATAAAGAAAATGTAAGATCCTCAAAAATGTATAATTATTCACCATATCATTAGTTCCTTCTTGGCGGGAGAGTATCTTAGAGCCATTGGGGCAGAAAGAGGCGTCGGACATCCCTGAGGTTAGTAAGACCCGTAAGCATCCCAAGTGGCAAAGTTCGTGTGGAGCTGTATTTTCTGTGAACCGAGATGCTGCTTCACTCTGAAACACGCAGCGCATATATATTTATTTAAAGGGATAGTTCACTCAAAAATGAAAATTCGGTTATTAATTACTCACCTTCATGTTGTTGCAAACCCGTAAGACCTTTGTTTTTGATGAAATCCGAGAGCTTTCTGACCCTACATAGACAGTAACAAAACTGACACGTTCAAGGTCCAGAAAGGTAGTAAGGACATTGTTAAAATAGTCCATGTGACATCATTGCTTCAGCCGTAATCTTATGATTACGTAAAGCTCTCGGATTTCATCAAAAATATCTTAATTTTTGTTTCGAAGATGAATGAAGGTTTTACAGGTTCAGAATGACATGAGGGTGAGTAATTTTTGGGTGAACTATCCCTATAATTAAATCACAGCCTCTTGCAATTTCATACTCGTATCACAATTTTGGTTTTATTTCAATTAAATGTTCCACTTTAATGATGCATGTAAATGCTCATACTTTCTTCTGTGCAGTGTCTAGATGATAATGTCTTTCTGAAGAGGCATTCAAAACTTGAGCTGGATGAGAAGAGGAGGAAGAGGTGATGCTTGTTTTATTTTTCTTCTATATAGCATCAAATAGACTAGAGCAGCTCTTCTCAAAGTCTGGACTCTGGTCTGGAGGGAATTCAATCCGAACCGGCCTCAACTTCGTATTTCAAGTGCACTCGTATCACTCAGACCTCCGTTGCACACACACACACACACACAGGGGCGCACAAACTAGTGTCGCACTGTTTACCGACCTTTTTGTAAGACAAAGCGCATAGCAACTAGGGACATTTTGTATAAACCTTAGCTTTCATTCAGTAGAAAAATGTCACAGGTTTCGCCCCGCGAGCGCGAGGTTTCGCCTTCCTGACGCAGCTCGCCTTTCTCGGCCGGCAGAGTTAGCAGCACATTCAACTGACTTGTGAATGAATACAATGAGTACAAAACAGCGTTTCCAGAAACCTATCACTGTTGACTGTCTGGGCATATGAACATGAATGTAGTTCGTCTGTAAATATGGACATAGTTTGTTACACAGACAGACAATTGTGCTGCATGATATATAAAATAAAGTAATAGGCCTATAATTCACTGTAGTATAACAGCGTATTGCAGTTATAATTCAAGATTTTAGCAATTCAGTTGAAGTGACTGCAGTTTACATTGAATTACTATTTCATAAACAGAACATATGTGACCCTGGACCACAAAACCAGTCTTAAACCAGTCTTTCAAAATATTAAAGCTGAATAAATAAGTTTTCCATTGATGTATGGTTTGCTAGGATAGGACAATATTTGGCCGAGATACAACTATTTGAAAATCTGGAATCTGAGGGTGCAAAAAAAATCTAATATTGAGAAAATTGCCTTTAAAGTTGTCCAAATGAAGTCCTTAGCAATGCATATTACTATTCAAAAATTAAGTTTTGATATATTTACAGTAGGAAATTAACAATATCTTCATGGAACATGATCTTTACTTAATATCCTAAAGATTTTTGGCATAAAAGAAAAATGTATAATTTTGGCAGATATTTTTTTATGCTCAAACAGCAACATTACAGACTAACTAAAGTTGAAAAAGTGAAAAAGCATAATAGGACCCCTTTAAGACTGGTTTTGTGCTCCGGGGTCACATATGTAAATGAGAACTGCTTTATTGGACATTTAGTTGTACAAAAATGCACTATGTAACAGTTCAGAGTGTAAATGCAAATGCGACGTCATGAATGTAATAATTAGCATATATAAAGTTGAATTGTTATATAAAGTTACAAGCATGTTTATTAAAAACAAGTTTTGTAATAACAATTATTTCGGACCTTTTTGACATTGATGAGAATTCAGATTCGGACCTATGAATGTAAACTTTAAAAACACCTGGATTAGAGCATTCGCAGATCTATCCCGTAATCTCATTTCTCTTTTTCAGGTGGGATATCCAGCGCATTCGTGAGCAGAGGATGTTTCAGCGCCTGCAGCAGAGGATGAACAGGAGGAAGGTCATTCAGGAGAGCGAACCAGAGCTGCTCTCCTTCTATCCAGACCCTGAGGATGGTATGTCAGCAGATGGCTTTTTTCCAGCAAGTATTTGGTCTGCTCATTTAAAGTGCTTGTTTCTGTGTTTGTCCTCAGTGGAGTCTATTATGGTGACACCCTTCCTGCCAGTGGTGGCTTTTGGAAGACCTCTTCCCAACCTGAAACAGCAGTAAGTTCATTATACGTTTTTTTGCATGTTGCTAATAATGTACATCGTGACATCTTGTTTTGATTGCAATACATATTTATTTATATTTAAACAGAAACTTTGACCTGCCCTGGCTAGATGAGCGTAGTCGTTGTCGAGCAGAGGTGACTAAGAAACGGACGCCTCATCGAACATGTCGCAAATGAAACCGTCACAAGGAAGCTCCTTCCAAAATCTTAGCCTTGTGGTCTCATCTCTCGTACACACCTATATTGCACTTTGGATCTTCAGAAGCAGATTGAAGGGTGAATTTTGGATCTCCCTAAAGCCCCCTGCTTGGTATCCATGAGAAACTGTGTTTTGCTCTGTAGTGTCTGAGAAACAAGCTCTCCCAACAACACACCCATGATCACAGTGCCAAGTGTAACACTTCAGTGTTCACGTTTGCGTCATACTTTGCAGGTAAGCTTGATCAGTATGTACCAAAGCATCTACCGTAACACATCGAGAGCTGCCGTAAAAGATCAACACTGTACATGCTGCGCTTTTTGGTGTGTTGAGTTCTCTCAGTCACATAAAGGAATAAATGATGAAAACCGGTTACAGAAGCATTTGTTGTAACATAACGCTTTTGTTCCAAGGAAATGTGTAAGATACTTGTAACTAAAGAAATTATTTCAAATATTAAAACGAGTCATATTGTGACTATACTGTGTTTTCATGTCTCTTAATGAATAATTGTTTTGAAAGCTAAATCACAGAATTCTACTTGACTTTTATGTTTGGCTAGAAAAAAAATGTACTGGAATTGGATTCAACCAGGAAACAGAGGATTGAGATTAGGAGAGGTGTGACGTGGGTCCTCTTTTCATTCTTGTAGTTCAAGACCCTTTGTTCTTCAGGCAATAGATTATGCAGAAGAAAATATGTTTTTACAAATGAATACGCTCAGCTGCAGTGTCTTGGTTCAGAATGCTGCATCATGTCAAAAGTATTTGATGCAAACAAGTTACATCACTGCAGTCATCAGTTTTAAGAGTATTATCCTATCCTTTGTGTGAGAAATTGAAATATATAAAAAATATAAGTACTGTGGACTGTGACAAGCCCTAAAAATGTCCAAAAAACATTCTACCACCATGTTACATATAAAAAGCATATCCCATATCCCTGCTGGAAAAAACAATAGAAACCATCACAGAATTTGTAATGGTTTTACTGGTTATAATGGAAACTGTAATGGTCCCTATTGGTCTCTACTGGTAATTGGTCGCCTTCTATTGGTGGCTTGTTAAAACCACTAAATCCTAATGCAGTATGTCCAAAAACACTACAGGAAACAATTTTTTAATTTTTAAAAGTTGATGGTTTGTAATGGTATTTGTAGTGGAAACCATTAGAATTTCTGTTTGCAATGCAACTTGGTATTTTTGTGCTCCAAAGTATTTCAAATAAGTGGTAATACCACTGTATTTTGTTGTACTTACCTCAAAAATTATGGAAATATAATGGTACTGAAAACTACTACTACTTTCCTGGTGCTACATGTCAACATCCCAAATTATGCCAGTACCGTGGCACATTTTGTTACCGTTTTTATTTATTAACCTCAAAAAAGGTACTGAATGATTACATAATAAATTTGTGTACTGTGGTACTCCAGAGTACTCAAAATAATTCATAGTAATATCATGGTAGTTTACTATTCTCATGTACTTACCTCAAAAAGATGAATGAATGGATATATTTTTAACAACGAGTGGAAAACAGTAATGTAACGCTGTTTTGGGCTGTTTTTTTTTTTTTATTAAACAGTACAAACAATAAAACCTTAAAGGGGTGGTTCACTGGTTTTTTTTCTAGGCTTGATTGTGTTTATGGGGTGCAGTCTAACATGTTAATGCTTCGTTTTTTTAAAAACTCATTATTTCTACTGCTTATGTTAGCTTTTAATATACGGTATTATCCTAACTAACGCTTTAATACAGTACGGCAAACGCGCGTCCATGTATAACGCTTCTCATAGCTATGTGAAAATAAGTCGGCGCAGACCACAAAATGTATCGGAGCTAGGAAGACACAAAGGATGAATACAGAAATACAGTTTTCATAGCTTTCAAATTAGCAGAACTTTGGATAATTTCCACATAACGTACTTATCTAAGTCCACTTTGAAAACAGTAAACTTTTGTATGTGAACGTGAAATTTAGCTAACAGAAAACATAAATTGATTATGTAATATTTCCCGTATTCTTTAAAACAAAAAGAAAAGTCACTTACAAAATAAGATTGAATAAACATTTAAAAAATTGTCTGTGTAGGTGCATTGCCAAAACAAATAAATGAAGTCTTCTGTGGAATGACAGAAACAGTAGCTCACTTCAAGCTCTACTGTGTTTGCTGCTAGTGATGACCGGTTCGCGAACGAATCGTTCAGTTTAACCGGTTCTTCTTAGTGAACCGGTTGGCTGCTCGTGGGTCCACTGCTATGGTCCACACAGAAACTAAACCGCGCAGATGAATGAAATTTCTCGCACTCGCGCGCGCCCCCTCTGACGCAGCAGGGAACAAGAGGATATGACGAACGCACGTGCCCCCACAATTCCGCGCGCAGATCCGCTTTCACTTCCTTGAGAGTTAAGATGGCGGACCGGCGGCGACGGAGACGGCGCGCCTCTCAGGACAGCGAGGAGGAGGACGAGTCCGCCTCGGGCTCCGAGTGCGGGAGGTCGCTGTCTGGCGGCCGGAAGCCTCGCGAAGGAGACCCCGAGCCGCTGGAGTCGCCCGCGGAGCGCGTCTGCGCCAAGAGCGTAGTACACACTGAGTCGGAGTGTGTGAGTGTGTGGCTATACATCTGCTTTTATAATCAGGGCCGATCTGAGTGTGTGACTGTTAGTGTTTCACACAGTCTAAACACGCAGTTGGTGTCATTAAATTACGAGTTAAGACGTGATAAAAGAGTAAACGTTTCATGTGATGCGCGTTTTTTGTCTGTAAGTTAGCCCAAAGAGATAAATGTTCAAGTATTTAACAGGCGCCTAGTCCTAGTTACTTAACAAGGATATACAATTCCTGGTGTGTCTGTGGTGGTTCTTTCATATAAATGTGGTGTTGACTTCATTTGACCTTTAAAATGTCTTGCTTTTCAATCATCTAACGTAACCCAGTGGTTCTCCATCACGGTCCTGGAGGCTCCCCACGTCCTGCACGTTTTGGATGTCTCCTTTATCTTACACCCATGATCCAACTCATCAGCTCAGCCTGCGTCCTAAACAGGCAACCTAAACTGAATTGTGTGTCAGATTAATAAGACCCCTAAAATGCAATGGCGGACCTCTAGAAACAGGGTTGAGACACATTGATACTTGCATGAAAGTGAGTTAGTTCTTGAGTGCAATGATGAGTGTATCTGGTCGGTGTAAAAATGCTGTGTAAGGTATTTAGGCTGTTGATAAGCAAAGTGGACGACATTTGAGGTTCCTAGGTGTTTGATATCTGATCTGTCGTTCTGTTACGGGAAGAGAAAGATCTGCTGACCGTGAAGAGGAAGTTCAGTATTGTTTTAAACTAGATGTGCTGTATGTTATGTTAACCGGTTTGCTTTTCTTGATTTGTTAATTTTGGGTCTTTAATTCTTAGGTCGAACATCTAGATGAATTTTTAATCCAGGCTTCTTGTTTATCAAGTGTGCTTGTTTGGCTGAATATTTGATTCTGTTCTTTCTTTTTAGGAAAGTGAAGATGGTGTTGGTGAAGGTGAGTCTGTTTTTTGTCTTTTTGCTGCTGTCTGTCTTCGTGACTTCAGTTTTGACGTCAAGCTCACTAGTCTACTCTCAAAAGAGACCAAAATCATTGTTATGGTTCACAAACTACACCAGTTTTAGTGCTAACAGGTTAAATAGTTATGAACTGTCACTCTTGATGACCAGATCTATAGCCATATGTTATTTGCTCTCAGAAGCGTGAACAGACCTGCTAAAATGGCTGATTTCCTTTTTTCAGCAGTCTTATCGGACTATGACAGTGCTGATCTGGAGGAGAATGGATCGCACACGGAGGTAAGTCTCTATGGCAACGCCGTTTATGGGGCTCTTTGGGAAATCAATCAGTTTTGTTAAAGACTATGCTGTGATAAATCCGTACAGATCCAGCCTGGGCTGTGTAGAGGGGGCAGAATGTCTCCATTGCAGCCGAACTGTGTTTTGCTCGGTCTTTGTGAGAGTGCTGTCCTTTCTTTATGGAGATTGTGAATCTGAGAGCATGTTTATTGTTTAACGTAGTAGCTTTAAATCTAAAGCTCAATATGGGCCTCCTGAAGTAATGATTTCGAAAGAACTGAATTAAACGAGACTTATTTGGGGAGGTTTTTGTTGAAATTGTCAAGAATATTTTTGCTCCTCTCTTGTGGCATCATGAGTACTGCCAATGTCGAGCCACATGCTGTTAGTGCATCTGTAGTCCGCATCTAATTTTAGTAGACATGATGCACTATCCACACTTTCTGCTGCTCTTCCTCCTTATGCAAGTAGCATTTTGATGATTGCGGGATCTTCAGGTAATTTAGGCGTATTGGGGAGCGCTGGGGCTCATTGCTGGGGAGGTGGTGGCGCCTGCGGGTGGAGTTGAATGGGGTTGTTGTAGTTCTCAGCTCATCGGGTTCAGTCTTGGCTGCTGCTGATGTTCCGATTTGTTTGGTGTCCTAGCAACCCATTCTACACAATCCTTACTCTTCAGACGTACGTAAAGCTGGCTTTAATTCACTGCAGACAAGCACGGTCTCCTCACAGTTTCAAAATGCTGTCTAAAGGAGATTTCCTAACAGGAACAACCAGGAAAAGGTTTATTTTTTTTACATTCTTTTTGAGTTGGACATGTTTTTGATTTGTAATGCCATAATTACTTTGTCTTGCTGAGGCCGATAATATGTAAATGGTGAAAATAACGAAATGATTCTTGAAAAAATATAGTGTGTACTGTCCACCTCTGTGTAGTGAAATCGGTTGACGCCAGTCTTTCTCCTGAAAGATTTATATTTTGCTGCTATATTATTTAACTGTTATGCACTGTCTTAGCATGTTACTTAGCATGTTATTTTGGTTTATTCTGTTTATTTTCACTTTAATTTTAGTAGGCTAATTTATGTGCGTTTTGTCACTTATAAATGTATTTTAGCTTTTTTTTTTCAGCTTTAGTCATTTCAGTACAGTTTATTTCAGTCAGCTTCCAAAGCAACATTTCTATTTAAGTTTAACTTTTTATATATGTATCTTTTTTTGTTAATAGTTAACAATAACTGTTTTGCTGATGTGAAAAAAGCTTGTTGTTTTGCTTATTCTGGTTCAAATGCGCTGATATTTTATTTGGTTATATTTTTTGGCGTGCTTGCTATGGAGCAATTACACAAATAAGTACTGTGTAATATTAATTTACATGTCTGTTTAGGGTTAGTTGCTTGAAGCTGTGCATAATTTACTGTTATTACTAGAGCTGGGCGATATGGCCAAAAAATGATCACTTTTATAATTTTGATAATTGATTAAATAAAATATATTTTTTTAATATCAGGCTATCAATAATTATTACAATAAATTTCAAATCTCTATTTATTTCAAGTTTAAAGGCAGATTTTTTGCTCCTAAGTGAGTTGTAGGAAGGAACCAGACCATTAATTGTGGTTTTAAACTACTCTTTATCGTCATAACATGACAAACACTTTTTTTTTTGACAAACACTTCATGTTTTTAAATACTTTACACGTTTCCAGTCATTTATCCTTAACAAAATCAATATCTTAATAGAGGGAAGGAACCAGACCATTAATTGTGGTTTTAAACTACTCTTTATCGTCATAACATGACAAACACTTTTTTTTTTTGACAAACACTTCATGTTTTTAAATACTTTACACGTTTCCAGTCATTTATCCTTAACAAAATCAATATCTTAATAGAAAAATTAGTTTCTCTGCATGTTCTTATGAGTGATATTGTTTGAAATCATTAAAAAAAAAAAAACTGATTTGTTTTGCCTGACTTTGATGCCTATCTTCAGCACAGTTTGCAGTGCAGGCTGCAATGTTAATATTACTTTATATATGTAGTTCAATTTAATTGAATTATTCTGATTTGGATTTTATTAATATTAACCATAGGTCTTCCATAGTAGCATTTAGATCATAACTACAGTTGAAACCACACATATAGCACACCTCAATACCATGGCAAAAATGTAACTTATATGCTTTCTAGGTATGTGTGTGAAAAACAGTAGTCTAAATACATTGAGTATAAATGCATAAACGCTAGTTTCATCACAAAAATACTGTTCCGTTACTTATGTTTAATACATGTCTACATTAATAATATAACAATTTTCGATACAAATACACACATTTCTGCCACTATACCATGGTGCTGTTAGTGTTACCACTGTAAATCCATGGTAAATGATGACGATTTGTTGTTTAAAAAACCTTCTGACTGTCGTTGCACAGTGTTTCTGCTGTTTGTCAGCTCTGTTTCATCTGGCTTAACTGGTTTAAATCACAGTCTCATTTGTGTTCTTTGCTGAATTCAAGCGCTTCACACTGGATCTCACAGCGATGTTTAGTGGCCATGTGATTTATCAGCGAGTAAACGCATCTGCTCTAGTAAGCTCGCACTGCGCTGCCGTTTCAACTTTGATCTGAGCGGATAAATGGTCCGTGTGGCGCGCTTCAAATGAGTAGCGCTGTTTCGCTCCGCTTTTGGCGCATAAACATTATATCGAACATTTATTGAAATTAAGCAGTACAACTGTTTTAGATAACAGTAATAATATTTATTATTATTATTACTATTATTATTATTATTTCTTGAGCACCAATTCAGCATATTAGAATGATTTCTGAAGGATCATTATATCGAACATTTATTGAACTTTTGATTGAGAAATTATATCGCGATAATTATCGATTTCTCACCCAGCCCTAGATTACTATAGAAAGTACATGTAATATGTAACAAAGACACTGTAAAATAGTGTTACTGTTTGTTCTTGTGATTTTAGAGCTTCAGTGAAGCTATGTTCCTTTGTGTTTCTAAAATTTGTTTAAATGTACTTTTATAGGAATGAAGTTTGATGTGATCAGTTTCGGTTTGTGTGTTTTCTAACCTGAGAGTTTGTTGTTATTTGGCGCTGCTTGTTTCAGGGAGGAGAGGATGAGGAGGAGGGAGAGCATTTCAGTGATGAAGAGGCCTCACGTCCTGCCGCAGAACCGAAGCCCACTGCAGATGCCCCGACAGAAGAGCTTGGTGAAAAGGAGGAGAGAGATGGAGTGGGCAAGGAAGTTAAATCTGATGAGAAGGGCAATCTAGCTGGGGAGCGACAGAGTGGGGATGGACAGGTATGGAGGAACAGAACATTGCATCTTCTACTATAAATTTCTGGAAGGGCTCAGGTTCTGTTTGTGTGGTGGGACTGACATTTAAACACTTTGTTTTGCTGGAAACACTTAGCTTGAAATAAAACAATCCCAAATAATTAAAACAATCCTTTGACAGATTTCAAGCAGTTGGCCAGAATGCCACATTCTGGACTAAGACCATGCTAAATCACACTGCTTGTATGTAAATCCCTTTTAAGCCAAAACTGAAGCTGAGACCTCTAAATGTTTACAGGAAAGCACAGAGGACCCTGAGAATATATCAGGCAGCAAAGGCCAGAAGCTTGACGATGATGAGGACAGGAAGAATCCAGCCTACATCCCCCGAAGAGGCCTTTTCTTTGAGCATGACGTGAGAGGCCAGGCTACAGAGGAGGAGAGGTGAGAGACGTGAGGGTTTTTCTTTCAGGGAAAAATCCCTTTCCAAGACATTTTAAGTAATTAGTTGAATTTGTCACAAAGCCATGTGGTTCATAGTTTCATTTTGTGCTGTTTCTTGCTCCCCCTGTTTGTCCATCTGTCATCAGGCCTAAAGGCAGGCACAGGAAGTTGTGGAAGGATGAGGGCCGATGGGAACACGACAAATTCCGTGAAGAGGAGCAGGTGCCAAAATCACGTGAAGAGCTAATTTCTCTCTATGGTTATGACATCCGCAATGGCACAGGGCCGAGTGACGGGCGGTCGTACCGCTCCCGAAAACCCAGGTGAAGCCCATGTTTATTTCTTTGCAGTTTGGAATTGAGTGCTATTGGTAAAATATAACTTTAGTTGTTGTACTTATAGTTTTAGGTATGCGTATGTACTAGTGATGGACTGACAAACTATCCAGGTTGATTATTCAGCTGTATTTAGCCATTTTAAAAATGTGTTTTAGAAATGTTACCGCCGCTTTCTCAATTTTTGATAAATAATAAACCATTTCAGTTTCTGAATTAAATTTGATTAAAAAAATTATATATTATTTATAAGGAATAAATTAATTATTTTAAAATAGAAAAGTTTTTTTAAATTGTAGTAATTTTAGTTTTACTCTTTGTACTGTATTTTTGATCAAATCAAGCATATTAGTGATGTTAAAAGACTTTCATAAACATAAAAAAAAAAAATTCTTACTAACCACAAACTTTTGGCCACATTTTTTATTAATCATACTTATTTCCTAGATATTTGTAACAGCCAGTTATGTAATGAGTTACCCACTAATATCTCCATATTTCTTTGCAGACATGCGGGTTCGCCCAGTCGAGAGCCGAGGCGCCATCGTGACGGTGAAAAGTCAGTTTGTACAACATGGCAGGCGCCTCCACCTGGCCACCGCAATACCCCTCATTCTGTTCCCCTACAGTCAGGCCCACCTCCTGCTCCCCCTGCAGCACCCAAACCCTCCAGCCGACCCTCGACTCAGCCTCCCCAGCGCAGCTTCCAAAGCAGTCGTGCCCTGTCGGCCTCCCACAGGACAGAAGGTCAAAGACACTCGAAACCCAGTCTAGACGGCCCGCCACCTCGAGGAGTGCGGCCACAGCCTGTAGAGAGTGAGAGGGGCCCGAGGCTCAGGGGCCGAGGCTCACATGCTGTTCACGCTGAGCGTAGCCCGGCCATGGTGGTGGAGGACGTCCGCAGTGAGGAAGATGAGGAGGAGGGTGAGATTCCAACAGCGACAACTACATATACTGCTCACCACTACAAGACGGAGAGAGAGAGGGTTCCGTCTCCACGGAAACGAGAGTCGGGCCCAGTGATGGAAGGGGGCAGTGCAGCCGGTCAGGTGCGAGAATCGTCGTCTCCTCAAGAGAGGCCGGTGGAAAAGAAATCGTACTCTCTTGGGCGGAGGGCGACGCGAATGCGACCGTCTGATCTCGGTAAGCAGGCGTCATTAGATGAGTCTTCTCCCGCGGTCCAGCAAGCCCCAGCGGCAGCAAAGAGCGAGTCGTGGCAAGAGCAGAGTGATGCTGGAACACAAGGTGGACTGACAGGCCTCGACCAGGACCTGGCCCGACTCAGCCTGGCGGGGCAGAACTGGACCCAAAGCGCACCCTCCTACCTGCAGGCCGAGATGAGAGGTAATACTTAATCTTTGTGTAATTAGGTTGTTTTACAACTTTTTTTTTTTTAAAGTTGGTTTACATTTTCTGCATTTTTGTCCCCAACAGGCATTCGTAGCTCCATGCACATGGCAGGAGGCCCTCCACAGTATGGAAACATGGAGGATATGGTGAGTCAACCGGTCCATCAATAATTGCCTATATAGATCAGAAAAAGTGATAAAAATGAAAAATCACTATCTATTTTCCAGATGCGAGTTTAGATGTTATTTTGAATTATTTATTCATGTACTGTATTTTCTGAAATCATCTGAAATGTGCTGATTTTTAATGCATAGCAACTTGTATAATGCAGTTAACATTAAATATATAATTTTTACTGAGAAAAGTTATATTACTTTATTTGTTAAATGCATTTCCCTCACGCAGGTAGTTTGTTTCGCTTAAATTCATTAAGCCACTATAATTTGTTTGTTTGATTTTTGTTCCCGTTTTGTTCTAAATCTTAGGGATATAATGATATCAAAATCTCACGATACGATAATACCTTGATATGAAGTCCATGGTATGATATTGTGATTTAAAAAAAAAAAAAAGAGACTAAAGACGTGGAAAAAAATGAACATTTTGTACAATTTAAAGTTAAATTATTCTATTTAATGCACTTTAAGAGTTCAAAATTAAGAGCTCCAACCCATGTTCTTAACTAAGAAAACCTAAGTCAGTGAATTGATTTGTACCTGAACTTTAAAGGGGACTCGGTTTTAGTTCATTTGACAGATACTGTGCCAAAGCATAATGGCCCAAAACACACCTTAAAAGACCTTTTATGTTTGAATAAGAAGTTTAAATATTTTTAAAAAACTACGCTTTTTGCCTGGACAGGCCTATCGTTTCATACCGTCATGGAACCACAATGATATCGATGATATGCTGTTTAATTTATAGGATTTAAAATGTGGAGTGCGGGGAACTACAATCAATGTTGACTACAGGCTAAAGGGTGATATGTCAGCAGCCATGTCACCCTGTAGCCCAAGACTGGTCGTCCACTGACGCTAAGCAGGGTTGAGCCTGGCCAGTACCTGGATGGGAGACCTCCTGGGAAAAACTAGGTTGCTGCTGGAAGAGGTGTTATTGAGGCCAGCAGGGGGGGCTCACCCTGTGGTCTGTGTGGGTCCTAATGCCCCAGTGTAGTGATGGGGACACAATACTGTAAAAAGCACCGTCCTTCGGATGAGACGTTAAACTGAGGTCCTGACTCTCTGTGGTCATTAAAAATCCCAGGATGTCCTTTGAAAAAGAGTAGGGGTGTAACCCCGGCATCCTGGACAAATTCGCCCACTGGCCTCTGACCAACATGGCCTCCTAATCATCCCCATACACTGATTGGCTTCATCATTCTGTCTCCTCTCCACCAATAAGCTGGTGTGTGGTGGGCATTCTGACGCAATATGGCTGCCGTCGCATCATCCAGGTGGATGCTGCACACTGGTGGTGGTTGAGGAGATTCCCCCCCTTTCATGTAAAGCGCTTTGAGTGCCCAGAAAAGCGCTATATAAATGTAACAAATTATAATGTTTGTAGTGTTTATAATGCTTGTATGTTTCATTGTATTTAGTTATTTCTAAATATTGTGAAATATGACTTGCACACTGCAACATATCTTTTATATTTTCCTCTATATATTTGCAAGTTATTTTCTGGAAATACAGTATGTAACAACAGATTTGACCTCCTAATTTAATCAAAGTCTCTCTGGTCATTTGATCATTTAATTGGCTTAAACCTGTCCCTGCAAGCTCACATTCATCTGCCTCTGATTTAGAGTGCAGCTCCCACATCTCAAAAGCTAATCATCAACCGATGCATAAAAATCCCCTGCATTTACTTTTTGAAAATCCATTACACTCAGATGTATGTTACAGTATGGGTGAAAAGATCTGTCGCTACCGCAGTTTCATCATGACTTTAACATGAGTCTTAAAAGTATTTGAACAATGATTGAAACAAAACTAATCTGAACATTGCCTGAAATTTTGTATTGCAAGCACTTCCCACATTTATTTGCCTCTCTATGATGAATCGCTTCTTGTATTCCTCAATTGTAAGTTGCTTTGGATAAAAGCATCTGCTAAATGAATAAATGTAATGTAAATGTATTTTCGTTAAAGGTCAGTTTAGCAAATGTGTATGAATTTGCTGATGAAAGTTGTAAGCTACGACCTTGTTTCATCTGTTATTTCTTGTTATCAGGGTGTTGGTGGTGGCCGGGCTAAGCGGTATTCATCACAGCGCCAGAGGCCAGTTCCCGAGCCTGCACCCATGCACATTGGAGTCATGGAGGGCCATTTTTATGAACCCAGTGAGTGCAGTACTGCTTTTGGCCCATAGAGGGTTTTTAAGTTAAATGGGTCACGGGAATGTGTCCTAAAATCACCCACTGAGTAGTAAAACTTATAGTTAGTCCTTCATTTTAAAATTCAAGTGCTGTTAATTTAGGGAATGTCATTCTTATTTATTTTTTATTTTTGTGGCCGAACATCCAAGATAATAACTTGCATTTCCGCATGCAGTGTCTTTCCAGGGACCAATCTACGCGCACGGGGAAAGCCCAGCGGCCCTGCCCCCTCAAGGCATGCTAGTTCAGCCTGAGATGCACCTGCCACACCCCACCCACCCTGGACACCCAGGTGAGAGTTGTGAACATCTGCAGACTTCTAGTTGAAATGAGTTAATGGCCGCATAATCAGTAGCTCTTTCCGATTATTTATTTATTTCCCCCCCCCCTAAAATTCAAATAATAAACTCCTGTTATGTTTAAAAATGAGTGGGGGTGCAAGAACAACTTTTAGTAATCAGACAAAAGGGACTCAAAGTATAATTAACGCAGGCACTTCTCTTGAAAGGGATGGTGAAGCGGTTGAAGCTAAGCTAACAGATGAAGACGAACAGAATGTGGTTCACGTTGGACTTGAAACTCTTAGTAGGCAAACCAGTGATTTGAGAAAAGAAAAACTGATCTGAGACTATTTAAAGAAGAATTCAAGAGTAGCATGAAACAGGTGTTCACCCAATTAAAACAAGATGTTACTGTCTGCTCATTTACTTTTCTGTTTGTGTATTGCCATACCTGCAAACTCATCACTTTTTGGCAAAATTCACTGACTTTGAAATTCATGCAAAACTAAGGATTTTTATTTTTTTGAGGGTGGGTGGGTGTTATATGAATGTATATCTGAAGGGAACTTACTGTCTTCAGAAAAGTTTTGATATTTTGTTTTAATCATACCAAAATATGATGAAGGCATGGTAATAGCTGTATTTTACTTACATACGTACACCTGCTGTCAGAGAGTGAATTTGCTTTTTTGCTCAGACCAATTATAACATGCAGAATCATTTATTAGGCTGAAATAATAAGAGATTTATCATTTATAAACCTTTTTGTCAAAACTTGTATTATCTAAACTGCAATGTTTTTTTTTTTTAAATCATACTTTTTATGATCAGTTTACAGTTTAGGTTTCACCATAGACATTGGTGTTGTTTTAAAAGAATGTTGCTAAATACTATTCTAACATAATCATTTCTGACCCTATTTCAACTGCTTTTTACAATATATATATATATATTTTTTTTTAATTTAAAAAAAAAAAAATCCACCAACCTATTACCTTTTCCCTGGTTTGGAGATTGCAGGTATGATTGGACTGAAAGTCCGTATGAACTAAATTCACCCGATCTATTTTCTAAATGCATGTAATTTGATTTTATTGGGGTTGATTCATCCATGCATGTTGCATTTATTTATTTATTTTTTATTGATTTTGAATACAGGACTCTTGTCTGCAGTTGACCACAAGCCTGCATTCAGATCTTCCTCCCATCTAACAACCAATGGATAAAACAAAGTTCCCACTCAGGGTTTTTTGTTTATTTTTTTTTATATCATTGCATTCGGAAGTACGTCACAGTACAGAAGAAAATATCTCTTGCAACTTCAGTTTTCTCATGTTTTTTGTCACTCCAGATGTTGCATCAACATTAACCTGTTAAGTGTTTTGCTGCGTTTTGTTTCAGGCTTGCACCCGCACCAGTCAGGAGGGCCCATGCCCAATCCGGCTCTTTATGCAGCCCCACCCGTTTCTATGTCACCTGGGCAACCGCCTCCACAGCAGCTGCTACCTCCACCCTTCTACCCCCCGCCAGGTGTGATGACCTTTGGGAACACCAACTACCCGTACCCTGCCGGAGCTACGCTACCTCCAATCTACCCCAACCCCCAGGTGAGCCTGTTGACTCTAAATAAGTGTTGTCTGTATCCTGTGACACACTCCAGTAGTACAGCAGAGAGTATGACGGGGGTTTTGTGCATGCGTCTCTCTCCAGGCACAGTCACAGGTCTACGGTGGTGTGACGTACTACGACACGGTACAGCAGCAAGCTCAGCCCAAACGCTCCCCGCCCCGACGCTCCTCTCATCCCGTTACAGTCAGACCTCCCCCTCCTGAGGTAACAGCATATTAAACATTACATCATTCATTACTTTCATCCAGGAGAGATCAGTCGGGTTGTTTGAATACCTGTTTGGTTACCTGCTGATATTAGAATTGGTTTTCATTTTCTCTTATGTTTAGATTTACCTTTGCAGTGATCTAACAATCCCTTCATCTTTAAAAACACCTATAATGTAATGTTCTACTGATAGGTGAAGCTCCTCTGTCAAGTTCCTTTGACTGTTAAACATATCCTGTTCAACTGTAGTTTTTATAATACTGCCAGAAAATGTTTTTATTCAGAAACATGTTTAAAGGGGTCATATGATGCGATTTCAAGTTTTCCTTTCTCTTTTGAGTGTTACAATCTGATTGTGCATAGATAAGATCCCTGAAGTTGCAAAGACTCAGTCTCAAAACCAAAGAGATATTCTTTATCAAAGTTAAGACTCTGCCACGCCCCCCTAAAACGGCTCGTTCTAACACGCCCCCACATATCTATGTCACTATGTGGAAATATTTGCATAATGACGCCCAAATGTGCACGCAAAGAAAGAAGGCGTGGTTTCAGTAACCGCAGTTAGTGTTGATGCAGCATGTCAGGGAGACGCTGTGTGTTTCTAGGCGAAAGCAAAAGCACTTTATTTGGCCTTCCAGAAGTAGCATTTAGGAATCTTTAAGATTACTTGCAACAGAACAGTAATGCATTTTATGGACGACCGTTTCGTGAACCTAGGAGAGGAGATAATTCTGACTTTGCTATGTATTTTGTAATCCATAACCTGAATACATTTTAGATTTTGTCTTCTAAAACATTTCAACTTGATATGATAATTTAAAATGTTATGATGCTGACATTGTGTTGGCCATGTAAATAGCCCCGATGATAACATGGCATTAAAAAAGTAATAAACCTAAACGTATAATTTAATGACACTGTTAATGTAATCTTTAGTAAATCTCTAAATAAATATATATTTTGCTGCTGTGCATTATAATGTTGCGATATCTAAATTCACTTGTAGTATTTAAAAAACAAACAAACATATGTTTTAGGTAAAATAGTATAGAATTTTATTAATGGCCATTTTGTCAGTTATCAACCATATGAAAATACTTACCAGCTTATTGTATCAGCCAAAATTTTAATAAGTGCAGTTTACTTTAATATTGTAGATAAAGAGAAAAAATTAAAAGAACAATTCAACATTAGTTCAATTATCTATATACTTGTATTGTTTTTTTGTGAAGTAAAGATTATTGGAGTGTGTTTTAGAAGAAAATACTATTTCAGTTTTTCTACTTAAAATCCTCTAACTTGTACTTGTTTCTTTGTAACTGAAATTTACTAGCATTTTTTAATTGCAGTTTTATTTGTTTGTTTGTTTGTTTATTTTTTGGCCCTGTTCATTCATGGGTTTTGTCTTTTGTTCAGTTCTCCCATCTGATAAATGTCTCCATTTTTCAAAGATGTCTTCATTTTTCAAAGAGATGAAATATGAGCAATATTAGTCATGCTAAAAAGCATTCTAGTCTGTAAACTCAGAGAACAGTCGACGCTGTGTTTGTGTGCGTTGCTGCCTGTGGTTGTGCAAGACCAATTTAAGATTTGCTTTCAAGTTAACAGATAAAGCATATATTTATGTACACACACTCCCATCCATCCCTCCATCCATCCATCCATCCCTCCCTCCATCGATCCCTCCCCAATCATCCCTCCCTCCATCCATCCCTCCCCAGTCATCCCTCCCCAGTCATCCCTCCCCCATCCATCCCTCCATCCATCCAATCATCCCTCCCTCCATCCATCCCTCCCCAATCATCCCTCCCTCCATCCATCCCTCCCTCCAATCATCCCTCCCTCCATCCATCCCTCCCCAATCATCCCTCCCTCCAATCATCCCTCCCCAATCATTCCTCCATCCATCACCAATAATTAAAACAATACTGAGAAGGAGGGAAAAATTACTTTATTTGTTGAGGTTAGAGGAAAGTAACATATAGAAGAAATGACTAATCTGTTTTTTTTCCTTTTTAAAGTATGATAGAAGGATTATCAGTTTACATTATATTTATAGAGATTGTTAACCGCTGATTTGTGGTTTGATCTTTTCCCATCTGTCAGGACCAGAGCAGAAATGCCGCTGAGGAGATTCGCTCCTAGCTGACAGAGGACGAGGAGGCCGCCGCGTGTCAGGACCAGCACCGCTTTTGTATAAATTGAATTCACCATTTAGGTTTTAACTGTAGTTTTTTGTTTTGCTCGTTTAATACTGTTTGTGTATTCACTATGCCTTGCTTAGGTTCACTGTCTTCATCCAAGGTTATGTTTGCGGGTTGCTCCAATCTGTTGTATTTCCATTCATAACCAGCAAAGTGTTTACCGCTATCTGCTGTTCAGCTAGGAATTAAATGTGCAGTCTTACACAGCGAGATGTTTTAGTTTTCACTAAGCAACTCCTGTATCTCTGGTCTCTAACAGACGAGAATTCTAATTGTACAAGACTGCTGGACTTTTGAATCGAGTTTGTTTTAAACCTCCTTTTACTCTGTTGGGCAAATAAATGTTTTTATTGAAAACGGGAAAAGCAGTAAGACAAACTAGTGTGTGAAAGATGGACCTGCATTATTAATTCTGGACTTACGGTCCCTGATTCAAAGGTTAAAATATAGTCTCAAATCAGTGTCCTGCTTCAAAAGGAGCTGTCAAGCCAGCAGATGGTAATGACGTACATGGTAATGACCTTCAAATGCACAAATTTAAGACCTTTTTTGGGCCAAATTAAGGCTCTTTTAGCATGTTTTTTTTCTTTTCCGTTTAAGAGAGCTGTACCATTCTGACTGCTTAACCTGCCGTGATGGTGCTAGTCCCATTTCAGACTGATCAATCCTCCTTCCTCCGTCTGTCCCGCTGTCCCTTGTATCTTTTGACATTGTACTGTGTTGAATTCAGTACTGTAATTCTATCGAAGTGAACCGTTAACCTTGCCAGATACTGACCTACTTGACAGTGTAACTCGCTTGATTGGCTTTCTATTGTAAGTGTACATATTAAAGTATATTGAAGCCAGTGGTTTAACGAATAATACTAGTCATTTATGAAGTGCTGTCAATATGAACAAAGTCAGCAGGGAACCTAGCCTAGGCCTGTCTTTCATTTTAAATATCATTTCTAAAATTAATTTGGAGTTATTCTATGTTTTTCTTTTTATAAATAGTTATGGTTGCAATTGGTTTCTTTCAGGCACACTGTACAGGCATGCATGGTTTTATAGGTATATTTCTTTGTGAAAGCAATTCTAGATGGCAGATTTGGCTGTGAGCTGTTATTCTTCGCCCCACTGTGGGAGTGCTATGGATGCATCTTTTTCAATTGTTCCCTTTATCATTGTTTCCGATGAAAGAAAAAAAACCTAACAGTATAAATGAGATGTTGTCATTCCCAGCGTTGTTTAGACATGGCTCATAAAGACTATTAGAAGATGTTGTATTACTTTCTATGCCTTAAAGAGTTAATTTGGTTTGACATATCTGTTTTTGTTTGATTAGACCTGACGACACTGTGAGGGCTTGTATGTTTCATAGTTGTTTGAATAATATTAAAAGTGTTTAATTTTTGCGATTTTATTTTGTGGAGCAATGTCAGGAGATGAAATTAAACAAAAACTGAATATAACATTTAACTTGTCCTAGTTTTAAAAATTATTATTCTTTATATTTAAACACATTCACATATTGTTTCCATAATTCAGTATTGACTCATTGTATGTTTAAATGGGAATGCTTATTTCCTCCGTTTTTACATTATGATTACATTCATCATAGTTTAACAATATTGTTAGGATGTCATCTTTAGCTAATATTAAGTTATTCTGTATATTAAAGCGTTGTAATGCCTACGTTTACTAGTAGCTTTTTAAAATGACTGATTATAAAGTTATTCATTTATAAATAGTAAAATGCAATTTAGTTTTATTTCTTTAACTTTTTAGACAATTACTTTAGACTTTTAATGTCAGCTATATTGTCCATAACGATTATCAATATACTTGTAATGTTATTTAAGTTGTAAATAAAGATTGCTTGAGTATGTTTTGGAAGAAAATACCATTTCAGTCGTTCTACTTAAACGTCCTCATTTAATTCAGTGTTACTTGTTTCTTTGTAACTCTGACATTTACTATCAATTTTTACTAGTATGCATTTATTTGTTTGTTTGTTTAGACCCTGTTCCTTCACCAGCTTTGTCTTCTGTTCAGTTCTCCCATCTGATAAATGTCTCCATTTTGCTTCATTTTTCAAAGATGACTTTGAAATATAAGCAATATTAGTCGTGGTAAAAAGCATTCTAGTCTGTAAACACAGAATGGTCGACCGTCCCAGCGTTTGTCTGCGTTGCCGCCTGTGGTTGTGTGCTAAACTCTGACTTTGCCAAAAGCGAAGCGTCGCCTTCTGCCGCATGCAACCCTGCCAAGAGGGAGTGACTGATGCGGCGGAACGCACCGCTGCTGCCGCTTCAACTCGTTTATAGCAGCGGGCCTCCAAATTACACTGCAGCCGCTATGAGAGCCATAGTCAGACGAGCTGCAGCCGTAATTTTGGTATTCTTTGAGTTTATTTGACATTTTTCTTTGGATTTATTGTCGTTAACGAGGTATTGCCGCGTTTGCAACTGTTATTTAGAGGAATAAATAATACAACTTTTGTTTCAGAGGCCATAACGTGCATGCAAATTCAGGCGGCTTTAATTGCACCACTAAACATGCGTAGCCGGTTTTAAAATGTACGAGAAAGGTTAAATTACAGATGATTTCAGCAGTGAAATGTGAAACCAAACCAATAGACTTCTGTGGAAGTAGAATTAGGTCAGGTTTAACTGTCACTGTCAGTGCTTCAAAATGTCCACTTGGGGGAACTAATGTCTTTATTCTTCACTGCTGCACTGTCACAAATCTCTTACAGGGACTCCACGCTACAACTTTGATCTCAGCAGTGTTCATACCAAATAATAAATGTTGCAGTAGCTGAATTTTTTCCCTATAAATCTTCGTTTTTATATATTTTCCATCTTCAGTTATAATTCAGCTTAATTGCTTGCTTGACTGATTTATTTATAATACAAATGTTCTCAAATGAGTTGTAAGGTAGGCTATTTAAAAATGTGGACCTGTCAATCAGTGTTGTAATTGTAAATTAAAACTTTAAAATCATTCTGATTAATTGAGTTAAAATAAAATAACATAACTTAAAATGCTTAAAGAAAATGAGAAATGTTGCATTGGTAACTAACTGAAATAAAAGAAAAAAGAAAAGAACAAAAATTTAAAAGCTTAAATGACAGTTCTGAATTAAAAATGTAAAAATAAAGCTAAATAGAAATATTTAAAAAAATAATAAATGTTATGAAACCGTGAATTTAAATGAATATATAAAAATGAAAGTTAATTCAAAATATTAATAAATCCTATAAAATAATAAAGTCACAATGCTGTTCAGATCAGAACAATCTTTTAACCTAAAACAGGGGTCTTAAACCCTTTGGTGGACAGAGAGATACTGAGTTTTGCATTTGTTGTCATCTGGCCTATAATAACATCCATGTACTACCATATTAATTTACAGTTTATGATGCTTTTGTGAAATCATTAAAATAATCACTATTTAGAGTCATATTCTTGTTGATGTTTGCATTACATTTACATTTTACTTAATACATTTTAATGAAATATTTAGCTTTTTAGCTTAGTTAATATATATATATATATACAAGAAATTTTTTACAAGACATTTTGTTTAATTCTTATAATTCTCTTTGTGTTATTTCATAGGTTTGATGATCTTACTATTATTCTAAGCTGTAGAAAACCATGACAAAAGAATGAGCAAATGTGTCTAACCCTTTGACTTGTACTGTACATGAAAGTTATCAACTTAAAAAAGATTCGTCTTCACTAGAAGACTATAAATAGTCTCAGTTCAGAGTAACCCATGGCCTTTATCAGAGTGTGAACCTCACTGGGTGCTTCTGAATTCACACTTGGCTTCTTAAGGCCATCAGCTGCTTCACCAAACCAATCATACTTGCAAAGTGACTCAGTTTGGGCCACCAATTATATTATAAACGATCAAATTATCAAGTGATGATCCTACTGCTGGAAACAATGGCTGCTGCATGAATCTTCTTGACTACAGCCTACCAAAACGCACCCTCTTCTGCCTCTTGAATCATCATAATGTGATTATTATGCACAGCAGTTGAAAGGAACAGTGAAACTGCTCATAGTCTCACTGACCTACTTATAGAAGTATTTAGTCTAGTGCATTCACTCTTTTGTGAAGCACGCTGGGTAGAGCATGCCTACACTATTGTTTACGGGTTCATGTTACAAAACATGTGAACTGGTGAGTAACAGTCCTGCGTCACTGCTGAAAGGGTGAAACAGGAAGTTGAGGGTTTTGTATTATCAGATTTCTTATTTCAATCTTAGTTTCTCAGGGTGAATGTAGAATAAAGCTTGCTAGGGCAATCATAGCCTACTAGTATTTCTCGTATTATTGAATGGGGATTTGTTTAAACCGATGAACCTAAGTGTTAAACTTTAGCTAAACTGAATGATACCTCAAACTGTGTGGCATGTTGAAGAAAAATGCTCCTGTGTGATTTTTACCCAGCAGATAATAAAAAAGCTAGAAAATCCTAGATTTGAAGGAGGGACCCGACACACAAAAAGTCTTTTCACTCTTGAAATAGTAAATCATGGGTTATTTTGTTTCACATTTCACACTATACGTACTTATAGGGTTAACAATTAACCCTGGGTATGTATAATCCGATGTTTCACACAGTACATTCCTAAACGCTGAGTTAATGTTCTTATTTGCATATTTGCAGTGTCAGCGTTATTGATTGGATGAATGCAGCCTGCGACTTGCTTACATAAAGGCTCTAGCATTGAACATCCTCATATAATATTGCCCACTGTACTGTCTTTTTTTTTTTCCCGAATGGACTTTTCGTACTATAAAGGTAAGAATGTATGGAAGGCTGATAGGGCCAAAAGTCTTTAAAAGGAACGTGTGAAAATCTGACCATGTCAGCACGGACTGGTTGTCTGCTTTAACGCAACAACACACAGCAGCCAATGAGGTTACTGTATTTAAGACTATATTTGCGTGTCTAGATGGTACGTTGGTATTTATGTATACAACACATCAGGCCTCATGTTTATTCATGAAGGATGTTATAAAGGTACACTTGTACGCAAACATCAGACATGATGTCAGTCTTATGTCTTGGTTTGACGTCCTTTTTAGTCATTTAGTTCAATGTTCTTTCTCAGGTAGAAAAGCCTCAATTTACATTGTAACATTAATTAATTTACTCTAGCAGAGTTTATATCAGTCAAACAATGTTGCAATAAGCTAAAATAAAGAATTAATATGTCGGCAAATTTGCTTTAAAGGGGTCATGAACTGTGAAACCAAAATTCCCTTGATCTTTTGACACATAAGAGGTCACTGTACTATAAAAACATCTTGTTAGTTTCAGAACTCAAAACTTTCTCATTAGTCTAAAAGCTTATATTGAAGGCAGCCTGCCAAAACGACAGCTTGTGGAATGTTCTAAATAAGCTAAAAAGCTAAATAATGTTGTGGAATAAGCACTGCCTCCACAGAAGAAGATCAACACCTGCTTCTACATCACTGCTTTAGCCCCGCCCACCGATTAACGCATGTAGTGTTTACGAGAGAGGCAAATACAGGTCTACGCAGAATCCAAACGATAAAGATGGCTCTGTAGACAGCAAGATGCTGTGCAGTGCTAAGTTTTGGGAAACACTGTCTTTGCATTGCCTTCCTTCTGATCCCAACGTTAAGAAAGAGTGGATGAACTTTATTTTTCTATACCACGTCAGTAAGAACTTGTTCCTTTGTTCTCTTCATTTTACCACAGATTCGTTTACAAACAAGGCACAATTCGACGTGGGATTTTCAGAAAGACTGAAACTAAAAGATGATGCTGTGCGACTATATTGGATTGGTAACATGGTAAAACTGTGATTCTTAACACGTACTGCAGGAACATGGTGAAAACTGATGCCTTAACACGGCCAGTATGTGCATGTCTACACATACAAAAGAGTCACGTTCAAAACTGACAGGCAGTGCGTGGTGACATAGTGAAATTTCAAGCTTTCCGTTTCAACACTTTTGGCCCCGTCTGCCTTCCATAAAAGTGAAACACTGTCTTCTTCAATTCATTTGAATCATTTTCTGTCACCATTTGGCCATTTCCCCCTCAAATGCTAAAACTACTGTTTATAAAATGTGTGGTGTTTCTGTGACTGTCCAACACATGTGAATATGAGGCATGCGACTGGGTGTGTGTTGCTAAGCATCTAGCTGTTGTATTCTTGCAGTGCATCATTTCACACTGCACAAGTTTGTCCTGCTTCTAAGCAGGGTTTTATAACCCTGGCCCTGGGTAAAAATGCGGTGCTTACTCTGCTTCTAAATAACAAGCATGAAATGTCCCTCTATCCTGGGCTAAAAGCAGGATTTAAAATGATGATAGGGTTAAGCGCAGTGTAAAAAGCCATATAGAGGCCAAAATATTAAAGAGACTTTGCAGTTGGTTGTTTTTTTTACTGTGTGCAGCCTTCGTAACACCCTAAAAATCACTTCAGTAACCACTTAGCAACACCTTGCTATCATTTAGCACAGGAAAGCACCATCCATATTTTTAAACCATATAAAAATCATGATTATTACTATTAAAGTAGTGTTTTTTTCAGCCCTCTCCTCTTTTTTTTATCTAGCCACTCAAACACTTCCACTGACAGCAACCCACATGCATAAAGCAAACCCTCTTCCCTCTTCTCCAGCTGACCTCTATTCATCTGTTATGTATGGAATCTCTCTCATTCTGTCTCTCTGGAGCAGCGGTGACTTGCACAGACTAGCCAAATGTGATTGGGCCTCAGGTTCTGAAGGGTCCCTTTTTAATTTTTTTGGCTAGACAATAAGCCTTGATATATTTCCAGCCAGACTGATGCAGTGTTTACAAACACACTCGCAGCAATGCTTTCCCATGCACAGCACATGAAGGATGCTGATCACGTGGCTGAATTTGTACGCATCTGAGTTCACTGAAACGTGACCTGATTTATGGCTTCAGGCCGCAGATGACCTGCACAAACCTGACACACGTCACAGATTCTTCAGTTCTTTAGTCACAAGCCCAAACTCATTCCAAGATGTCATGCAGTAAACACTATGTAGGACCTCATTTGCTTAAAGATTCTTATTCTTATTCTGATCAACATCCAGTTCCTTTTTGTTTAAAGATTTGTGCAAATTTCTATTAAATTCTATTAAAATGAATAAAAATGTATACATTTGAACAAAAATATTAAGCAGCATAACTGTTTTCAGCATTGATAGTAATAACAAATATTTCTGAAGGATCATGTGACATTGAAGCTGCTTAAAATTCAGCTCTGTCATCACAACAATAACTTACATTTTAAATAGATTAAAACAGTTATTTTAAATTGTAGCAATATTTCACAAAATTACTGAATTTTTGACCAAACGAAAAAAAATAAAAAAAATAAATAAATGCAGCCTTGGTGAGCATGAGAGACTTATTTCAAAAACATTAAAAAATCTTACCAACCAAATTTTGTTGAACACACATGTATTCTCCACATATCTCAGTTTTGTATTTCATTGAAGAAAAAAAGTCATATTGATTTGGAACTACACAAGGGTGAACAACAGTATTTTAATTTTTGCACAGACATTTCCTGGAACAACAGTTCATGAAAGAATTTAGCTACGGATGAATCTTTGTAAACTACAGAGAAAGTGACCCTAAACTGAACCCAAACTTTGGATCCAGGAAGACTGGAGAACTCAAAAAAAGCCTTAAAAGTTCTATTGTCCTAAATTTGACACACTTTTAAAACTCGAGCCTTCTATAAAAACTTTTTGTCACCAATGCATTTTTAATGCTTTAAGTTGGCGGGCTCTGCATATTTAACAGTGTCTCTTCTCTCATCCTTTGTTTTGTATTAGAGATGCACATGGGCGAGGTGGGGCCTCCCCCTCTGGCGTCTTTGTGGAGTGACAGTAACCAAACAAAGCCCCCTGTCTCTCAGGGTGATGTCATTTTGGGTCCCCATCCCCCAGCATGGGCCAGGAGTGTGTGTTTATGTGGGTGTCATTAAACTTTCGCATGATTCATGGGAGCTGTTTGGAAGCATCCATGCATTGAGACAAATGATGTGTGTGTATAATGAGAAGTGTGTATGTGTGTGTATCACGCTCAAGTAAAGATGCTCACTCATACAAACTCATCAGAAGTGACTCAGACGTCTGAGACCCATATATGCTGTCATTTCTTTTGATTGATTTTCTTTTCCTCACTTTCTTTGTTCATGGTGTCTTTTTCTCACATTCTCTTCACAGCTGAGAGCAGCACTGAGGTGTGATATCACAGCCAAGGAAATTGCTTTAACCTGCATGCATCCCTAGGTGAATGCAAGAGAGACTGTGTCTAATGTGCCGCTGTTCTCCGCATTTGTTGTGTAAGAAAAAAGAGTCTCACTGTTTCTGTCTGGTCTTTATTTATTATATTAAAGGTCTTACATTAAAACTTACATTGGTCTTACAAAGGTCTTACATTGAATGAATAGTTCAGCCAAAAATAAAACCCATTATCATTAGTGCTTGATAAGCATTTAAAAAAATACAGGTCCCAAATGATTTCATGATGTTAAGTTCCATTAATGGTCCACTTCACCCATGTGGAAAAACATTGAAATATCTCAAAAGTGTTTCCTGCATTGATTAGCTCAACTCATACAGCGTAATTAGTAAAGTCTGATTCGCAAGCGAATCTTTTCTATAAGCCCTTTCTATTAGTGAATCAAACACATGCACTGCGACAAGTCATGTCTGATTTTTGATTTTGTGAGAGTTATTGTTAGTGAATCAGACACATAACCAGTGAATTCTAATTTTTGTGCGAATGACTCTTGCACCGGTTCTTTTTAGTAAATCAAAAACATACAGCACGACCAGTGGAATCCGATTCTTGAGCAAATTGCTGTAATTAGCAGGTTCTTTTTAGAGTATAAAAACATAAAATACAATCTATTCTCGAGCGAGTGACTCTTTTGAGAGGGTTGTTTTTAGTGAAATATGCACAGACCGCACGACCAGTGAATTCTGATTTTTGTGCAAATTACTCTCACATTGGTTCTTTTTAGTGTCTTAAAGGGATAGTTCACCCAATAATGAGAATTATGTCATTAATTACTCACCCTCATGTTGTTTAAAATAAAATAATGACTTTATACAACAATTCTTCTCCGCAGCAGAGGAAAGCACGCACATGCGTCGTGAAACTCTTCATAATGGAGGCAGAGGGGAAGAGGAATTGTTGAATAAAGTCGCAATTTTATTTTACTTTTTGCGCACAAAAAGTATTCTCGTAGCTTCATAAAATTACGGTTGAACCACTGATTTCACATGGACTATTTTGTTGATGTTCTTGGTACCTTTCTGGACCACATGGTAGGATCCTTGCTGTCTATAGAGGGTCAGAAAGCTCTCGGATTTAATCAAAATATCTTAATATACAGTATATACAGTGCGACCAGTGAAGTCCTATTACCAAACAAGTGACTCTCATGATTCCTGCATTTGGCAACAAAATTGCTTAAATTCAATTAAATCATTAAGATTTATATCTAGCTCTTAATGAATGTCACCTATCTGGTGTCAGGTCTTAAGACATGTAGCATAATCTAGTGACACTTCCCAAATGACGCAAAGCTAAATGATGCTTTAAGCCTGAGGATCAGAGTGAAATATAATCTCATAAATGTGTTTTTGAAAATGTTCTTCAGGGGTCACATTACCATCTTAATCTGCCAGACCAACTGGAAGGAGGGCGTCTGCGCTGGGGTAACGGCTTTCCTCCTTATGATGTGTTTGGATGTGTATGGGTGTCAGGGATGAGAAGGGGGGTTTCTGTATCATAGTGCTTGAAAGTGGGTCTGTTTAATGAGTTAAAGATAATCTCCTTACGGCATAAATACTCCACACACACACACACACACACACAACTGATCCTGTACTCTAGAGGCCTAAAACATTCATCGTAGCTTCTGTTTGTGCATGTGTGTGTGTAAAAGAGTGAGTGTGTGTCCACATGAGAGGCTTCTGTCTGGATTTAAAGGGGTTCCCAGTCTAGTCAAATGTGTGTGAATATTGGACATGATTGATCTATTGTTTATTGTGAAACAAAAGGCTGAGTGCCTCTGTATTCTGACTAAGGACATTAACATTTTGTTGTGTTTATTTGTCCGTACAATACATTACAGGCTTTTTTCACAATGCAGAATGACAACATAGTGAGCTTGTGCACTAGTGCTTGTGTGTTTGTGTTGTGTACGATAACGCATGGCATAAGGATGGCGTTGTGACAGCATGGAGGGGTGGGGAGATGTATTTAATGAGTCATTGCAGATGTGAGCTCTGTTCTCCTCACTCCAGGGCAAGTGCATTAGGCTGTTGAGGTCATCCATCATCTCATGGTAATGACTTTGCTCACTTTTGTGGAAATGCTGCTCTGTTTTTGTTGGATTTCTTAGAGGAAACTAATACAAATATACAGATACAAAACATTTTATGAGTAGGGATACATAATATCTTATGCTATATTGGACAGTTGCATCCTTTTTTAAAGTTATGAACGTAAATATAATAAAGCTGATATTGGAAGCAGATAATATTAGGAATATTTCACCCAAATCAAAAACAGAAAACACTTTTTCTATGCCAGTTTATCGTTTTTTACATTATGTTCTGATGCCTAACGAATAAAGCTGTTAGCGTAAAAACCTAGTGTATATATACACTGAAAAAAATGGTGTGGAAATAATTTTCACTTAGAAATTGCTACAAAGTTTCACAATTAATTACAAAGAAATAACAAGTAACACATTGAATTACACATGAAAATTTGAAGAATAAGGACTATGCCACTATTTTGTTGTTTTATTTTAAAACTGAAAACGTCTCCCTGAGAAGGGAACGAGACACTGCGTCCTCTAGAGGTCACTATGCAGTCCACTAGAGCAGTGTTTCCCAACCTTTTTTAAGTCGCGGCACCCTTTGGAAATTTTAACAAACTTGTGGCACCCTACAAAATTAATTTTGTCACAATATTTGAATTTCTAACTTCGATATGATAATTTGAAAAGTATAGATATTCGGTACAACAGGGAAGAACTGCAGAATATAATGTCATACAGATATTTTTAATATTATTAAAAAATTTTGTCCATCAATGGTGGCAATCAGTAGGCTAATTTCTATTGAAGAGACCAATTTATATGACAGATTTTAATGTAGGCTTTTATACATATGTAAACATTATTTAATTACCATTATAACTAGCTTTTCTCACAAATTTTTGCTTACTCAGTGTTTTTTAAATTTTACAGTGGGGTAATTGTGGTGCAGTAGCACAAGATAGCTTGATTTAAAACTTTGAAGTGAATAAAAAATGACAAGGAGGCTAAGCAGTTAATAATAAAATAAGAACAAATAAAGAAATTAATAATGATAGCAATAATGATAGCACACATAAAAAATAATGACAGGCCTTCGAATGAAATAAATAGCTTTTTTGTTTTTCAGGTAGGTCTAACAGTAGGATTAAGATATTTAGCATTTTTATTTTTTTTTTACCAATTATCCAAATAATGTTTAATCCTTAAAAAAGGATTTTTTACACGGCACCCCTGCTCTCGACAGACGGCACCCCGGTTGGGAAACACTGCACTAGAGGACGCAGTTTGAAGTTCCCTCGGAAGGGAACATCTCAGGTTACGTATGTAACCATGGTTCCCTGAGAAGGGAATGAGAAACTGCGTCCTCAAGTGGACTGCATAGCGACCTCTAGAGGATGCAGTTCGAAGTTCCCTCGGAAGGGAACATTTTTTACAGTGTATGTGTGTATATGTATATATATATATTTTTCTTTTTTTCATTTTTGTCTTTTTTATAATTTATGAAATATACCAATGTATATACCAATATACCAATTGTATATGAAAGACCAATATATGTCTGTTTTTAATCATAAAAATGGCATAAAATGTCTGTGAATTCCTAAGTTTGATATTCATTCATGTCATGCAGGACCTCATCTGGCTTTTGAGTTAATTTATTTAAGGGTTCATTATCCCCTAAATTCTCCTGTTGAGAGCACAGAAAACCTTATATAGTCATTTGCACGACTTTGATGGCAAGTCTAATGTTGTTGTGGGGGTTCTTGTGATGAAGTCATAGACTGTGCATGTTAACATCATGTCTGTCATCTTCAGAGAAGGTCATATGACTAAACGGCATGACAAACACTTGACCGTGTCATTCTTTTGACACTCACACATCCACATCTGACAGCGGGCCTAATGCAGTGTACTTCCTCATATAAGAGGCCACAGAAACCTCAGAGGTAGAAGTGGGAAAAAGTGAGGGATGACCTGTGGTGAGATAAGCAGGGAGAAGCCACTAACCGGGAGACTTACTAGAATAGATAAGTGCATAAAAGTGGAGAGAACAAGTGTGTTTGTTATTTTAGTTCTGTGACCAACGGATGACTGCAGTGGTTCACCCGATGTGTGATTTCCACTTCTCTGCAGCATGGTTTCACTCTCATTTCCATGGTGACAATGAGGACCTCTACTGACGCAGAGCTAAATTTATACCAGCTGCACTTTTTTTACGACCTGCAGTTTTGAGCTTGCAGACATGGCTTAGTGAAATCACACACATTGCTCAAAATTCAACTGGATCATATGGGATGTAGCTAAAGTGCATTTCACCCTGCCTAACTTCAGCACGTTTGTCTGTGTGATGTCACAGAGGGCGGAAATACCCATTCTGTGGTTTTGCAGTGAGCAGTCATCGCATATGATGTGTGGAAGAAGATCTAACCGCTGATGAAAGAGTTCATCTGGGTTCATCAAGCAGTTGATTCCCTCTTTTACTGATCAGAGACCATTTCCACTACAATTGACCAAATGACCTTTAAAAGAATAGTTGACCAAAACATGAAAATCTGCTGAAAATGTACTCACTCTCAGGCCCGGCAAGATGTAGATGAGATTAGAAAAACTTAGCATTACATCACCATTGGATCCTCTGCAGTGAATTTGTGCCGTCATACTGAGAGTTAAACATCTGATAAAAATGTCACAATAATCCACAAGTAATTCGCATGATTCTAGTCATCACTTAACATCTTATGAAGCGAAAAGCTGCTTGTTCTTAAGAAACAAATCCATCAAAGCATTTGAACTTTATATTTTCACTTCTGTTTAAAATACCAGTCTGTAATCCATTATAACACTCCCTCCCAAAAAAAAAAAAAAAAAAAAATTCCCTGTTGTCCTCATATCAAAATCCAGTGACATTTTTCACATATATCAGTAGTTTTGGACTGTTTTCGCTTGTGAATGGTGCTTGATCTGTGCATATTTCCTGATTCAGACAAGACAACTTTTCACTGGAGAAAGCAATATTATGGATAGAGGACTCGAATTTTAGCAAGAAGCAGTGATTTGAAGTTCAAATTGTCTTACTGATGGTGTTTTTTTTTTTTTTTTACAAACACTGAGCGTTTTACTTCACAATATGTCAATTGATGGACTGGATTGGTGTGGATTACTTGTGAATTATTGTGATGTTTTTATCAGCTGTTCGGACTCTTATTCTGACGGCACCCATTCACTGCAGAGGATCCATTGTTGAACAAGTGATGTAATGCTACATTTCTCCAAATCTATTCTGATGAAGGAAAAAAATCAGGTCATTTTAGATGGCCTGAGGGTGAGTAAATTTTCAGCAAAATTTCATCTGTGGATGAACTACTCCTTTAATATTATATAACTAACATAAGATTTAGTTTTATGCAATATTTGATTTGTTTTGTGAGTTTTATTACAAAAAGTCAGGCCATACTGGTAATGCTGTACAACAATAGTTTCTTTATGTGTTTTATAAACCACATATACCTCATTCATTTTTCAAAATAGCTAATCTATTAAGCAGATTAACCACATTTGGTTTCTATTCCCATATGTTAAAATGATCCTGCATTCAATTAATTGCCCAGCATAGTGCGGTCACTGCCAGTCACCGGATCCCATATTTACCCTTCATAGGTGTCTTGGGATACTGTTTCCTGACAGACGTTTGAACAAGACACCATGTATGGCCTGCTAAATGTAACTTAATACTGATAATGAAGTTGCTTACCCTTTTGGCTCACAACTATAACCCACTCGTACCTTGACCAGGCCCGAGGTCTTATGGTGTCTGTGCTTGTCTCCTAATAAGTGCCTTTGATTAAAGACTCTTAAATGCAGTGTGTTTTCATGAAGTGGTTGTGGAGGAGATAACGCCTTTTTGTGCTTTCCAGCTGGGCAATTTGAAACCATACAACTGGCCAACTGCAGACCTAAATGAGAACAAGCCACATGCCAACTGTAATTGATACAGGACTTTAGTCTCAGGTTCTTCCTTAATTAATTTTTATGCTTTTGAAATTAGTTTGTTATCTTTATGTTTTATGTTTTTTTTTAAAACCTATTTTGCACTGTTTTTTATTATTTGTTTTCCACAACATTTCCACTGTTATATAGAACTAATGCCAATGCACAAAACGTTCTGTCATTCCGTACAAAATTGTACATACTTTTAAAAATAAATGTTCCCAAAGGGTGTTTTTGCAGGAGTTTTGATCATAGAAGAATTCTTTGTACTTAATATTAATTTAAACAGTTTAGGGGTAATAGCCTTTTAACTAATTTATTCTGTTGCATATAAATATTGCAATATCTAGACACATAGCACAAATAAAGTGTAGCCTATAAACACAGTGGTATTGTTACCAATAAAGTAAATAGTTGAACAGTTCTTCAATATTTCGATACCACGTGTAATAATGTCACATTTTGACCCGGATGATTAAAACAAATGGAAACGCGTATTCAAATGCTCTGTCTTTGTGGGTTCTTCGTCGTTAGTATGTGAGCTTGTGACTGCAATTGCTGCAATTCAAAGCAATTGAGCAATATCTCTTGACACCACCAATAACACACGCACTCAGCTGCAGAGAAGGCGGGTGGAGAGAGAGAGAGAGAGAAAGAGAGAGAGAGAGTAGTCTGTACTGTATGTGAGAGCGACGGAGCGCAGTATTTGTGCGGACTCGAGGCGCAGAGACAGTCGGTACCGTGAGAGAAAAACAAATACGGATTCCACTGAACCGCGATACCGCTCCAGACGCGAAATCCTCATCAGCATCGAGTCGTCTGCGACAGGAGCGCGTTTCTTTCAGACCTGCCGCGGTAGAGACGATTAATTTATATGGTCCAGCATCTTGCCAGAGACTGATTTATATATATGCATATGCATTATTAAGATATACTTGCTGCTGTTTTTATCTTTTGTGTCTGATTATTCGTCTAATTAACTCATCGATCAAGGCTTCGTTGACAGTGGCAATGGTAGTAGTACACATATAGCCGCCTTCTCGAGCTGAAGGACTGCAGTGCCAGGAGGACGGGTTTCCCTGGGATACGTTTTTTTTTCTTTTTCTTAGCGTAGTAAAGACTCGATCAGCATCCACTTGTGTAACGGGAACACTGAACATGGCCGTGTTTTATTCTTGACACCTTAACACAAACGGAGAAGAATTTCTTCAGGCGTTTTCCAAACCGCGCTGGGATCAAGCATTAACCAGCTATGATGTAGACGCTCACGTCCATACGGTCACCATCAGTGTTCATTATTGAGTATTAATTAGGATCAACCCAGGGCCTTCTTGCGATTTCTGTCATCAAAATGCCGGCTGGAATGAAGCCTCTTGAAAAATTCTTGAAGAAACAGACCAATGCGCTCACTCGGGCGGGTGGTTTTGGGGAGAAGGCCACCGGCACCGGGGCATCCAGGCGGCGGGCCAGCCTGTCCCGTGTGGTGCCGTTCTTCAGGGAGACGTCTCCCGAGAGCGGCCCGGCGAGGGAGGTGTTCAGCCCGGAGACCGAAGAAGCGCCGTGCTGGCCCTCCACCACTGCGGACATCAGGAGCCCGTCGCTATCCAGCGACGAGCAGAGCTCCGAGGCGAGTCTGGACACGAACTGGACCCCGCTGCCCGCGGACACCGCGGAGAACCTAGCGCTGGCGCTGCTGGACAGCGTGGCGGGAAAGCGGTACGCCACCTGCACAGGTGAGACGAGTCCACTGATCATGCTCCACTGACAGATCTTCTCTGGCGGATCTTTGAAGAGCAGGTCGTTTACTGAAGAATATTGTAATATCGTTTCTTTGCGTTGCTATGGCGCACTGTGGTGGGTTACAATAATAATCGTTTCCGCAAGGCCTGGCTATCGCGATTATCGGCTTATTGCTTTTTTCTTTTTGCTATTATTGTGTACTTTAAATTCACTTTCTCTTTATTTTAATATTCACGCGATGTCGCATATTTTTAGTTCGCGGATTGCACGAATGTGACGAATTTAGCGCAGACATAAATCAATCTAGGCTACTGCATAATATTTCAATAATCAGTATTAGCCTATGGTGATATAGGCCTACAATTTAAGTTGGATATAAGTGTAAGAGAAATATTTCAACATTTGTGAACGTTTTAATATTCTAAGCGCCATATTTGTTTACGAAGCCTTAAAGGAAACATACATTATTGTATGATTCTAAGTTTAATGTGAATATGTAGCCTATCTTTTTTCATAAATGTGTTTGTATGTTTACAAAGAAAGTGACATGAACAAATACATCGCGAATCGCTATTACTTTTTATGGATATTTGCTGGATACATTTTCACAATCACGATAATAGGCTAGCCTACTAGTTCCGCTAATGAGCTACTCCTTTTTTTAACTTTTGTACAAGATTTTTAAATTGTTGGCCGTTTTATCACTTCTTGTAATTTTTTGTCTTTTTGTGTCATGCCACAAACTGTTTTTAATATGTTAAAAACAAGTAAAAAAAAGTTTAAAAAAAGTTAAAAACCATATAAATTAATAAAATCAACATGAAAGGGGACAAAACATTTTACTTAGGGAATGTGGTGCTTTGGAGTAAATTGTTATATTCAACAAGAAAACAAATGCAAAGCATTAATTTTATTTAAATTTACTTGATTAAAGTGTGAAAAGTGGGTGTGTCGAACCACAATGGAACCAGACTTTAAAGTTGGAATAAATATAACCAAACTGATTCCCTTAAATTTTCTCGCCTCACAGCTGCATTTTTGTGAAAACCTGTGTTGTGTAAACAGAATCACACTTGACAACTAGTTGTCTGTTATATAATATAATGCGGTAGCACTTCTGTTATTTACTTTAGTTACCATCCCTATGGTTACAGATGTTAGTCACTGCTATTACAAAAATAATTAGTTCATACAGACAGTATTTGGGCCATATGAACAACACAGTTTGAGTTTCACACCATTGAGGAAAATAAATCTTGTTGTAGCCATGATTATATGATCTATAAATGCATTTCATAGCCTCTTTATTTCACAGAAATGTGACTCGACAGTGGACCACTGTATTCTAGACAGGCAGTCAAGGTTAGTCGTAAACCTTGAGTTTCATTGAGTACTGACAACATTTAAAAGGTCACATCAAAAGGTCACACATAGTGATGTCATAAAACAGTGCTTTCACATTTGTCAATAACAGACCCAATCACTAAATGAGGAACTGGCTGGGGAATATCTTCAAACAGGGCGGTGCTAGGGTATTTCCTTGGCTATGGGAAAGCTTATGTCAAGAGAATGAAAACATTAAATGTTTCCATGGTGTTTTCCTTTGTGTCTTTCCTCAAATTGGTGTTACGGATGTTTCATGAACCGACAAGCCACTGCCACCCACACCTGCCACCCACAAACAGCACTGAGCACCTGTATGCAGAAAACACCAGGAACGAATCAATTCCTGTTCCAAGTGAGGGGATTTCTATTGTAGTCTCAGACAAAGGATGCTTTACAGGGAAATGACAAACTGAAGATTTGTGATGGGAATGGGATGTCTTTAACATGTGCATACATGTTACCTGTTCCTGTAAGTCACAGGACTTTTATGCTATGAAGAATGGCTCTCCGACACATTCATTGGCAGTGATGCTTTGCAGCCACAGTGCAGCAGTTCGCACTGCACATGTGCATTAGAGTGTTTTTGTGAAGTAACCATGGAAACTGGAGGGATTTCGACAGTATGCCGGACCGGTGCATAAAGAGAGAATTATGCTTGATGTGAAATCGATGGCCAGACGGTCCGTTTGCCTTGGTTCAATGCGTTATTAGGATATGCGGTTACTAATAAAATGTCCCATTTTTATAGACAAGGTAAATGATGATGACGGATAGTTTAGTTTTTTTTTCTTTCTTTTCATTGGACTGTTCTACCTGTGTGAATAGTAGAAAGGTGAGGAAAGGTTTATGCGCACATCAAGCTAAATTGAGGTAGACTATGTGTAATAAAGCAAAAGCTAAAAACCCAGAGGCATTTGAAGGACATGCAGAATTTGAAGTCTTTATTTGGAATTTTGCATTAGAACTGAATTTCCTTAATTTGTAAACATGAAATACAAGGAAACAGCTTGAAATATTACATTAATGATTCAGAATCAAAAGTTCACTCAACATGCTTCATTTCTTTTCAAAACAAATTCTATGTGAGCCCTTGATAACCTATAAACTGATGCCTCGACCTAAACTATCATTCAATTTGGGCACTTGACAGCTCATGTCTCTCTTCCTCCGTTGGAGGCAATTTTAAGCAATTTATCTTGAACCTCTGCTCTATATCTAGAACAGATCAGAGAGATTTCAATTTCATGTCACAGACTGAGACATTTGGCCTCATTCTCAACCTGTTTTACTTTTTTATGTGAAGGGGGATGCCTTGCCTCTTGATAAAACTGACATTTTCTCTGCAGTTTGTCACTATCGAGGCCCCTGGAAATTTTGAAAAAGTGCCACTAATCCTGGATTAGCCAACAATGGGCTTGCAATTTGTCTCATCTAGTTTTGTTGTCCATGGAGTGACTGTGGATTACGGACTGAGGGAAGTCCACTGATCCAGGGTCAAGAGGTAACACACTGAAATAAGACACTGCTTGCATATCAGTTCTGATGCACAGTCAATTCATCAGCGTTAAGACAAACAGCCCAGCTGTTGACCGAATGAGTAACTGTAGACGGATGCACTTTGTAGATGCTTCTACATTTTGGATCCCATCTTTGCAAGTTAAAATGACTTTGAAATACCCTATACATAAAAATAATGGTTCCATATGCCATAGAAGAACCATTTTGGATTCCCCAAATAACCTTTCAGTGATTAATTCTTAAAAGAACCAATGTAAGAAGAACATTTAAAAAAAATTAAAGAACATTTTTCCAGTATAAAGAGCCATTTGTGCAATAGACAGATTCCATGGATGTCAAAGGTTCTTCCTGTAAACATCAATGCCAATTAAGAAACTTTATTTTTTAGAGTGTATATACTTTTATTACCTGTATATCTTGGGTTTTATATGTGGAATCCACAATTCTCAGGAACCTAATTTAGAGCTCTTCCAAGACAACACACCTACAAAACAGCTTTATCTCTGGAATGTGCACGGACACCTCATGAGTGTGTGTAATGACTGCAGTGTGTAATGGAGTGATTTGGTAGGGCTCATTGAACCGAGATTAGCAAGTTGATCATTACATAACTTTGTTTAACTTTAGCCCTTCCAGTTGTGAGCCAGAGGCAACAGTAGGTTTGTTTATTAAAAGGTTTGGAATGTTAGCATGTTAGCTCAAGTTGCCCCTCCTGGTAGGTGATGTAACTACACCATTTGGCTGCAATGTACACTCTTAAAAATAAAGGTTCCAAAAGGGTGTTTTTGCAGTGATGCAATTAGAAGAACCATTTTTGGTACCAAAAAGAACCTTTCAGTGAACAGTTCCTAAAAGAACCATTTTGAAGAACATTTAAAAAATCTAAAGAACCTTTTTCGACTATAAAGAACCTTTTCTGCATTTGAAAGGTTCCATGCATGTTCATGTTTCTTGATAGAACCATTGATGCCTATAAAGAACCTTTATTTTTAAGAGTGTACATCACATTGTCTTATCAACTAGTCAGTTGATTAACTGATTTAAGTTTCACAGTTAGTTGTAAGCTGTAAGAGTCTGCATTAAAAAGAACCGGTTCATTAGTCATACATTTGATAATCAGACTGCACAGTTTGCGCTGTTTGTTTTTGATTCACTAAAAATAATCGACTCAAATGAATCACTCGTTCAGGACAACTTGCATATCAATCCTAAAGCACAGTCAATTCATCAGCGTTAAAACAAACAGCACAGCTGTTGACCAAATGAGTAACTGTAGACAGATGCACTTTGTAGATGCTTCTACATTTTGGATACCATCTTTGCAAGTGAATATTGTGAATTTAATGACTTTGAAATATTAAAACCCTAGTATATGTACTTCTACTTAAAAATAATGGTTCCATATGCCATAGAAGAGCCATTTTGGATTCCCCAAAGAACCATTCAGTGATTAGACCTAGTTCGTAAAAGAAACAATAAGCTATGCATTTCACTAAAACGAACCGGTTCATTAGAGTCATAAGTTTGGGTATCAGACTGCACAGTTTGTGCTGTGTGCTTTTGATTCACTAAAAATAATTGACTCAAATGAATCACTTGTTCGGGAGTCGGGACTCTGACAACTTGCTTATCAGTCCTGATGCGCAGTGCACCTTTCATTGCACCATGTTTGATTTACTGTAATTGACTACCACACTGTTGTCTGTTTTGTGCTGTGATTTCACTCAAGTAGCGTCGTTGTGGCGTCACTGTATATCCGCACAGGCGGAATAATGCATGTGTGAAAACCACGAACGAAGCCAAATGCCATTCTGTATTTTTTAAATAATGAATGAAAATTTGTTCTCGGTTCCAGCCATACTCTTAAAAGCCTTTTACATCTCAAGATTGTTAGTAGTGAATGTTTGGGACTGTGTGCGTTCTTGTGGTGTCAATCAGCATTTTCATGACGTAATTTTCCTGTGGTTCCACAGTGATGGCATTTGCAGCTCAGAAGATTGGCTCAAATAGTTCTGTAGTCATATGCACAAAGATTTCTTCGGGTATTATTAATATTATATCTGATTTGCATTTTCATCAAAAGCAAATGAAGGCTTATAAAGATGTAGGTAGTCTCTGGACTGAGGCCTGGTTGTATAAGGACCACCCCACTCTCCATGTGCTGCTTTCCTGTGGGCCGAAACTATCCTGAGGGTTTTTTAAAGAATCTTCAGCAAGAGAGCAAGAGTGGAGAAAGAAATAAATGCATGGAGGGAGAGAGAGTGTGTTTGTGTAGGAGGAATGCTGGCATTTTTTTTTCTTTTGAAAAGAGTGAGGGATTAGAGTGGAATGGCTGCCCACTCACTAGTCTCCCTTTGCAAGGCTTTACATAACATCATGAGGAAAAGCGAGATCTCTCTCTCTCGTTCTGTGTCTATCACTCTCTCACCCCCCTTCTTCTTGATCCTTAATGGTTAGCCCACTCATTTAGTGCTTATCCACGCACCTGGGCAGCGCTCTGCTGAAGAGTAGCTACGGTGTCCACCTCGACGTTGTGCTTTTTGAATTTGTTTATTTTGATGTATGTTAATGCTGCAGAACTGATGTATTTGTGGAGGGGGTGGTAGTATACAGTAGGGCATTTTCAAGTGCTTGTTATATGGTGTGATATATGTGACTCGTTTGCACTGTTCCTGCATAGGCAACTTTTGCTACAACTCAACGCTCAAGCAAATAGAGCTCACAGTTGATTCCAAAACAGTTTGGCATTATCTTGCAATGCTATAATTCTCTAAAAAGCAAAATCATTTTTTATGCATTTGGTAGATGCTTTTAAATAAAATGCCTTTTGGTGCATTTAGTGTACACATTTGATCAGTTAATGCAAACCCATGGCCTTGTTTTTGCTACTGCAAAACTGTTTTAAGAACATTTTGCTAAGGTTCCTATTAAGTTATGAAAACATTATTTCTGTTATTACGTTATAGAATGTTCCCAAATGTTGGAAACAATTGTTCATTTTAATTTGTATTGAACCTTTTAATCAATATTTTACAGTGCTGCACGGAATATATTTAGAATCCACCATATATATTTAGAATTTTTTCTCTGAGCTCGGCCCAGTGCATTCTGGGATTGCCTTTGGATGCATGTTGTGCTGCCTCAGAATTTAGTGGAGAAACATACTTTTTCCAAATAAATGTTTTTAGATGCTATTTTCTCCATGTTATGAAATGGATATTTGTGTGAGCATGTTGGGTTCTCCTAGTCCTCTTAGCAGAAATGCTCCTGTGTGAAGGAGCCTCTCTTGGTCTCAGCACCTGTTCACATGGCAACTGGCGCCTTCAGAGGAGGTGGAGGTGTAGGAAGATGAGGGAAATGGAAGGAGGGAACAGAGGGAGAAGTGGAAAGCAAGTGTTAGAATTATGCAATGTCTTTTAGGGCACATTATGAGGTTTTTGAATTGGAAACATGTTGAGCGCAGGCTAAATTGCTCTTTGATGCCCCTAGTAAAATTTGTTAACCAACTCTTAAAGATTTTTTCAATGTTTTAAAACGTTTTTGTTATATATTTGTGTATATGTATATATATATATATATATATATATATATATATGCACTACTGTTTAAAAGTTTGTGTTTGGTAAGATTTACTTTGAAAAAAGTCTCCTATGGTCATCAAGTCTGCATTTATTTGATCAAAAATACAGTAAAAATAAGTAATATTATGAATTTTTTTTACAATTTTAAAATAACTGTTTTCAGTTTGAATGTATTTTACAATGTAATTTATTCCTGTGTTGGTTAAGCTGATTTTTCAGAGTCTTCAGTGTCACATGATCCTTCAGAAATCTAATATGCTGATTTGATGCTCAAGAAACACTTATTATTATTATTATTATTAATGTTGAAAACAGCTGTGCTGCTTAATATTTTTGTGGAAACTGATAATTTTTTTCAGGATGAATAGAATAATTTTTGATGAATACAAAGTTTAAAAAAACAGTATTTATTGAGCCTTTATTGTCACTCTTGATTCATTTAATGTATCCATCGATTTATATGTGCGTGTGCATTTGTGTGTTAATGTTCAATCCGAACCGAAGGAAAGTGTACAAGCAGTCCACTGTTGCTATGGTTACCTCGTCAGATGAACGCTATTTCGGGTTGCGAGTGTCTGTTTACCGCAAGGTGAAAATTCATACTTATATTAACTTGCGATCTTACTTTAGTGGTTACTGATGTTTGAAAACCCTGGTGATATACATACATTTAAAACAAATAATCATTTTGTTTTGACCTTCTTTTGGTGGCTCATGTCTTGTTTTAAGCATCATATCCCCTTTGCAAACCCCCATAATTCATGCCCTAATTTTAGTGCAGAATATCACACTCCAGCTACATAGACACAATTTTTGAAAGCGATTATAAGGCGCCACTTCTGATCTCTCTCTCTTTCTCTCCGCTCTTTTCATTCTGCATTACAAAAACAGCATTGCAGTCAGTGCGAGTCAGAGGCTGAATCAAACCATAGCAAATGCGCCACGTGATGCCCCTTTGAAGTGACATTATAGAGGTTGCTCTTTTTCACCACGCAGTTTGCACACTCAAACACACATGTGCACATGCACACACAGATGGCCTCGAGCTCCCAGATCAGTGGCTTGACCGACAGCCCTAATAACAGCCTGAAAACAGCCTCCTGCTTGCTAGAGAGAAGGATGTGATTAGCACACAGTGATCACTCCCACCAAGAAGCAGTCGCACATGGAAAGCCTCCTTCCGAAGCAGCTTACCAAAGAAGATACAGACCCTTCGAGCAGCTTCTCATGCTTTTAGATCACAGGCATAAACAGTAATGCAGAAAGCGACGAGCGTATTGAGGAGTAATATCAATCACCGCATACTATAATGGCGATGAAGTTAATTCGTTCAGTTCTTTCACTCTAGTGGAGGAGGGCAATGATTATATACAGGACCGTTTAGAAACAGAGCCATAGAGGAGCTTTTAGCTTTGATGATCATCTTAATCAAACATGTGTTAGATGCTATTTTGAAGTATTGGGGCCGTTCTCGCTGTGACGATAGGCTGGGTGTGTGATCTCTCTTCGCCTGCAGGAAAAAGAGCCATGGGAGGCAGAAAGTGACACATTTTTCATAAGAACGTTTATGCGTATCCAGTGTTTTACAAACACAGGCTGGCTTGAGGATGTTTACTATGTGTATGGCATGTGTGATAACCTTTTAAATACTACAGTACTTGACATTTTACCCAATTTTCTTTCTTAGTAAATGTTTTCATTGTTTATGGTTAATCAGTGTATGTTTTATGTCACTGAAAATACAACTTTCTGCAACACAGAAATTTATTTTCTGTTGATGTAACCAAGACCATGCATGGACAGGGAAAACTAATATTAACCAATAATGCATACACACACACACACACACACACACACACATATATATATATACAGTATATATATATATATATGGCTGTATTTATTTACCTAAAATTCAGTAAAAACAGTAATATTGACAGTAATATTGTGAAATATTATTACAACTTAAAAAGTTGTTTTCTATTTGAATATATTATAACATTTAATTTATTCCTGTGATGCAAAGCTGAATTTTCAGCATCATTACTCCAGTCTTCAGTGTCACATGATCTTCATGTGACACCCCAGTCTGAATAAATGTTCATACCATTTTTGCAGACATTATGTGATAAAACTGAACACATTTGAGTTCAATAAATGCTGCAAGAAAATGTGCAAAATGCCTTAAGTAATAGCAGCATCAACCCTCTGCCTCCAGCGTTATCGCATAATTTGAGAGCTCGGTTCAGGGGTTGTGCACATGGTATAGGCAAACAAAAGGGTGCAAAATGAATCCATTACCTTTGCTGTGGGTTTGGATTTGTTTGCATGGGTGTTGTTCACTGATATTCTTGTTGAGATCTGTCGTGTCGTGCTTTCATGTGGGCACATCTTGGCACTGATGTTGTTGAGCTATTAGAACTACACCTCTCTCGTTTTCATCTTATGTAATACCAGTTGCAGAGGTTTCAAATCATTTCTCCCATCTGACCAGAGAGCAGACTTTAAAAATGCTTTTTGTGAGTCCTGATCTAGGAACAATCTCTCCTGGGGCCAGTTTGAACTGGGTTAGACCTAAAAAAGTGGCATGCTTCTAAATTCAGCAAGCTCTGTTTTAGTTTACAGGCCATAAGGTGTTTTTTTGTGCTAGGCTGGTGGCTTGACATGGACTCTTTCTTGCTTTTGTCTTGCTTTTGCGCATGTATTTTCATTTGCACCTGCTTTCTTCTTTCCAAACTGTATGGGAAGTTTTCACCACGAGCATTCATTTCAAAGGATTGTTTCAGGAATAGCGGCGGTCCTCCAGTGGCGTTTGTGTATTTACTTATAGTTGGCGGCCCGCCAGAGGAGATTTGCATGTGAATGATGGTGTTTTGTGTTACGAGCCAAAGAAAAGATGGGAGTTGAAGGGTGAAATGCCTCCCAGAACGGACGGATTTTAAAGCAGATACGAAGAACGAGCACATACAGCCTCCGAGAATGAGCAGAGACCTTCAAAACACACACGAATGCGCACACACGGTGCTTCATGCCAAAAGGCACCAACGTGAGCGAGGGAGAGATGAAGAAAAGACGGTGTGAGGAAGAGAAAGGAGAGCATGCGTGGGTAGTGGGGGGTTTAGATGTGATAAGGCCTCCATGGTAACAGAATGTCTATCATGGTTTATGTAACGCCACCCTGGTCCTCTCCATTACGCTCTCCTGAAATCCCAGTCTCACATCTCCAGCTGATTACAATCTACATTGACCACATCCGTGCAGCTGGGACGCTCAGCCCATTTTTCTGACAGCCGTTTATTGAGCGTGAACCCCCGTGACCCCTAACTTGGAGGTGTCCCAGTATCTAAAAAACATTTATATATGAAAATGAAATTGCTCGAGTGATGCTCTTTTTGGTCTTTTAGCAGACCGGAAGGAGTTCTTAGTTATGTTTCATTTAAGTATCTGTTGTTAGGAGTTGGCCAATTATAATTACTCTTCAGCTCTTTCTATGAAGTTTACAAAGTATGTAGGTCTAAATGCATTAACACGATTAAGTTCAAGTGAGCTTTATTGTCAATCCGCTATATGCGTAAATGGAGACTGGCGTTAAAGGCATGAGGACATAAGTCAGTCTGTAGTGAAATATATAATATAATATCTAAAAACAAAAAGTACAAATCTAATCAATTCCATTTTGATATGTTTATTTGTTTTGATTTGCCCTAAAATACGGATGACCCATGTAATGTAAGGTTTCATAGAGAAATCTCAGACTTCTGACCACAAACTTTGCTATCTTGGCAATTCTGAGCACAGTTTGAGAAATGATTGGGAATAAAAACTTTTTAGAAACTCTAGAGAGACACTTGTGAGATTATTGGCATATAAGTAAAGGGATAGTTCACTCGAAAAGGATAATTCTGTCATCTTTTACTTCTCATGTGGTTCCAAACCTTTATTACTTTTTTATTCTGTGAAACATAAAAGAAGATATAAAAAAAAAAAAAAAATGTCTTAGCGTTTTTTTGTCCATGCAATGAAAGTCAAAGGGGTCCATCCAAAATGCTGTTTGAACCAGAGGCATAGCAATAGGGCAGGCAAATAGTATAAATAGTATCTAATTGTTATTTACACTTATTGTCTTTATAATAGAAGATGCAATACAATACATTTTAGATAAAAAAAATAAGCACTTTAATGATTTTAAAAATATATAAATTTATGTTCTGTTAGATGTGTTTTGACTACTTTTTGTATGTAATTATGTCTCTAGGGGAAAAATGTTCTTTTAGAAGGGCCTCATTGATTCATTTTGCCTAGGGCCCCCTGCATTTAATGTAGGTTCACCTCTGGTTTGGACAATGTATTTTGTGTTTTGCAGAAGATATAAAGCATACAGGTTTGAAATGGCATGACATGGTGACAGATTTTTCATCTTTGGGTGAACTGTCCATTTAAGCAAAAGTCTCCATTTGCTCTCCATGTGATCTTATTCGTGTATCGGAGATCTTATGAGATCTCAGTCGTGATTTTGAGCCTCTATGGACAGAGGAGAATAAGAGCTCTGCCCTAGTGTTAAAACTTCAAAACAAAGATTGTGAAATGAGTTTGATCCCAGTTTAGTCTCATCAAGGTCATTTTAGCTGAAACTGAAAGTCTTCTAGACAGCCTTCAGCTGCACACACCCCGTTTCCTCCCATCGTCTGAAGGCAGCAGGATTATGGTGTTTTCAGTTGCCAAGAGCTTCTCTTGACCTTAAGATGAAAAGAAAGGGAGTGCTTTTCACTTGTCTGAACGATGGGTGTTCAGTACGTGTGATGGGTGTCTGTCTGAACTCCCTCTTGCATTTCGATCTCACTGTGCGAGAGCATGTGCTGGTGTAGAGAATACATGTGCAGTTTCTATATTTGACAATGATCGTGTGTGTGCATGTGCTTGTGCTTGTGTGGGTATCTGGATGTGTGTGTGGTGTGTGCATGTGGGTATCAGGGTGGGTGTTGGATTTTGCTCTATTCCCACTCTTGTCATTTAAAGAGATGCGCTTTGTGCCAATCTGGGCAGGAGATTTGGTACACTTTGAGCTCTATCATAATGTAAACTAGTGAGTCGAAAGAGGGAAATGCTTGAAAGAACGCTGGAGAATGTGGGGGCCGTCAGAGAAAGAAGGGATTAAATAAAGAAAAAAGCATGCGAGGCGGAAAGGTGTCATATTTGCGTCTTCTGTGCCTCATCTTCATGCTGATTTATATTTCCAAGCTAAACATCAGCACTGACTACCTATTTACCACTCAAGGTAGGTACATGCAATGAAAGTCAAAGGGGTCCATCCAAAATGCTGTTTGAACCAGAGGCATAGCAATAGGGCAGGCAAATAGTATAAATAGTATCTAATTGTTATTTACACTTATTGTCTTTATAATAGAAGATGCAATACAATACATTTTAGATAAAAAAAATAAGCACTTTAATGATTTTAAAAATATATAAATTTATGTTCTGTTAGATGTGTTTTGACTACTTTTTGTATGTAATTATGTCTCTAGGGGAAAAATGTTCTTTTAGAAGGGCCTCATTGATTCATTTTGCCTAGGGCCCCCTGCATTTAATGTAGGTTCACCTCTGGTTTGGACAATGTATTTTGTGTTTTGCAGAAGATATAAAGCATACAGGTTTGAAATGGCATGACATGGTGACAGATTTTTCATCTTTGGGTGAACTGTCCATTTAAGCAAAAGTCTCCATTTGCTCTCCATGTGATCTTATTCGTGTATCGGAGATCTTATAAGATCTCAGTCGTGATTTTGAGCCTCTATGGACAGAGGAGAATAAGAGCTCTGCCCTAGTGTTAAAACTTCAAAACAAAGATTGTGAAATGAGTTTGATCCCAGTTTAGTCTCATCAAGGTCATTTTAGCTGAAACTGAAAGTCTTCTAGACAGCCTTCAGCTGCACACACCCCGTTTCCTCCCATCGTCTGAAGGCAGCAGGATTATGGTGTTTTCAGTTGGCAAGAGCTTCTCTTGACCTTAAGATGAAAAGAAAGGGAGTGCTTTTCACTTGTCTGAACGATGGGTGTTCAGTACGTGTGATGGGTGTCTGTCTGAACTCCCTCTTGCATTTCGATCTCACTGTGCGAGAGCATGTGCTGGTGTAGAGAATACATGTGCAGTTTCTATATTTGACAATGATCGTGTGTGTGCATGTGCTTGTGCTTGTGTGGGTATCTGGATGTGTGTGTGGTGTGTGCATGTGGGTATCAGGGTGGGTGTTGGATTTTGCTCTATTCCCACTCTTGTCATTTAAAGAGATGCGCTTTGTGCCAATCTGGGCAGGAGATTTGGTACACTTTGAGCTCTATCATAATGTAAACTAGTGAGTCGAAAGAGGGAAATGCTTGAAAGAACGCTGGAGAATGTGGGGGCCGTCAGAGAAAGAAGGGATTAAATAAAGAAAAAAGCATGCGAGGCGGAAAGGTGTCATATTTGCGTCTTCTGTGCCTCATCTTCATGCTGATTTATATTTCCAAGCTAAACATCAGCACTGACTACCTATTTACCACTCAAGGTAGGTATCAAACTTTTACACGGTTAAGCCACATAGATGTAGATTTCTTATGAAAGCCCGTTTCCACCTAAAACAGGTCACAGAGACAGAACGTAACGTTTAACATAAGAAATAAACTCACATTTTGAGATAAAAAGCTGCGGTTATGAGATATAAAGTTGCAGTTGTAAGATATAGTCACAATTATAAGAAATATAGTTGCAGTTGTAAGATAAAGTTACAATTATAAGAAATATAGTTGCAGTTGTAAGATATAGTCACAATTCTAAGAAATAAAGTTGTAGTTCTAAGATAAAAAGTCACAATTAAGAGATATAGTCACAACTGTAAGATATAAAGTCACAATGATAAGAAATAAAGTTGCAATTATAAGAAATAAATAAAGTTTTAGTTTTAAGATATAAAGTCACAATTTAGAGATATAGTCACAATTGTAAGATCGCAATTATAAGTAATAAAGTTGCAGCTGTAAGATATAAAGTCAAAATTGAGAGATATAGTCGCAACTGAGAGATGTAAAGTTGCAATTATGTGTTTAAGTAGGAAGATAAAAAGTTGCATTTGTGAGAAATAAAGTTGTAGTTGCAGATGCAAAGCTGCAAATGAGAGATATAAAATAACAATTATGAGAAATAAAATTGCAGTTGTGAGATATAAATTTGTATTTACTAGAAATAAATGAACAGGCTTTAATAGTTCCTGCCCAAGGTACAAAAGCACATTTGCGTTTTCCTGTTTTATTGCTTTGATTTACCTTGATGTGCTAAAATTTTATTAGCATAAAACTCATCCTAAATTTGGCTCATATCTGTTGCGTCAAAGCCAAAAGTGTTGAGTAAGGACAGCTGGATGCATTAAACGCTCGTCCTGCAGTGATTCTTCACGTGATTCAGGAATTTACTTGGCTCTTTACAGCAGTTTTGATGCTCTCTGCTCTGAGGGAGGCAAACAGACCCATGCACTGACATAACACATGGCTCAATTACTGCTGCAGCACAGCTTATCGAGAATTATACACTCCCACTCTAATTTAATCTCAACAGCCATGACAAATGCTAATGAAGAGAGATGGTCATTGCCCTAGAAAAGAATGCTTACATTTGACCGGAGGGGCTCCAGTCAGCACTCACAAACACACACACACACACCCGCTACAGTGACTAAAAGTAAAGTTGTGTGAATATATTTCACACCCTCAGCTCTGACACAACACCTCATCATTTCCTCATCAACTTTAGTAGAACTTGTCCGGCACGTATCTTCCCTTTGGTTCCTAACATGTGCCTTCAACGGTTTGCGGCTATCAGAGATGGTAATTAACCCCGTTGACTCCTCCTCCAGTCATTCCGTTCCTGTTTTTCACACTAACTTGACTGCCTCGCCGCCTGCCTTGTCGCCGTTTCTGGCTTTGCATCCTATTTGCTTTTTTTGTGGGTTTTAACTTGAGTCTTTTTGCCTCTGTCTCTCTGCGTACGTCTGTCTTTATTTTGTCTGTGTGTCTCGCTCTCGACCTCTCATCTTTTTTATTTCTCCTAACTCACCGTGCAGCCTCTAAAGTCAGCGTTGCCGTGGCAACTGCAAAAGATTTGCAGCTGCAAAGATGTGGAAGTCTGACTCCAACGTACATATATTTATTCAACAAGTATGACGTTGTGACCTCCTAAAGTGGGCCTTACATGGTGAATAAAATTTGATGCAATAGGTGCTATAATTATAATAATAATATAATTCTTACATACATAAATATATAATACTAATGTTATATGCATTTTATAGTGTTTTATATTTAATACAATAGATAGGTAGGTGTGCATGCTTCCATTATTCCTCACCTGTAACTCTCAAAAGAGGTGTGACTTCACAAAAACATGCACAGAGGTGTGAAGTATGCAGGTTTGAACATGTTACATTTCTAAAATGCACGTTAGAACGCCTTGCGTCCCAGTATCCCGTAATGACAGGAGGACGGTTGCGTAATTTCTCGGTAGTCACAATGAGGAACTCAAGCAAACACGTCTGCACCAATCAGTGATCGGTTGTTGCCTGCAAATCAGTATGCAAAGCAGGGCATGATTGTGGGAATCTTTGCTGTTCAGACGAATGGATCGGCTGAGGAAATTCAACTGACAGTTCAATTCAATTAAATTCATTGTCTGACTGATCCAACGATACAAATTCATTCAGTGTTCAAGCTACTGCTCTGAAATGCGAATGTATTAGTTTAGCTTTGAATATTGGACCCTGTTTTGCTCTAGTTCATGCCTGCTTTGCTTTATTTGCATGACACGTGAAAGCTTTAGCATTTTGAACCGATGTATTTATTTCGTGCTACTGACTTGTTTCTCATTCCTCTCAGCGATCACGTTTTTAATAGTTAAGTATCAATGATTTATGTGCTCCACATTGATCTAACCCAGATACATAATCAGCATCATGTCTTCTCATCAGCCAAAATAGAGTCCTGAAATCCTCACCGTCAAGATGCGCCCCAGATCGAAAGATATTATACACATTTCATTTCACACAGTTTTTCAAAGCGTTGCTCATTCATTATTCTGTTTATAATGTCGTTTTCACTGTTTGTTGACGTTTATGTGAGCTAGTTTGTTCGTTTTTGCTTTCAGCTGCTGTCTTGTACAGGCAGATGTGTGTGTACAGTACATCACTGCATCCAAAGTGGGCCAGAAAGCGCTGTGATTTATTCTACCCACAAACCCACTGTCCTTGAGATGTGTTAGCAGAGGTGAAGGCAGGTTTAACTTTGTTTCTCCACACATACTCACAGAGCGAGCGTTCACAGCCTGTCGAACAAGAACAGCTATGACGAAGTCTGCATGATTTTCCAGTCTTTCCTTGTCTTGCATTGAACTGTCCTCCTCGTGTCAATCTCCGCAACACAACACTTTGTTCAGTCAGACGAACATCAACATCTTGTTGAGTTGTGATGTCACTAATAAGGTTGTGTTCTTCTCTCTGACTCCTTGCAGAAATACTCCTGGATGACTTCATGCTGACGCACCCAATCTTCTTGGCCCCAGACAAGTTCCAGCAGGTCTTGCTTCAGCAGTATCCTTTCCCCTCGCCAGAACCATAAGTGTCAAATGTACACCTCTTAACTTCTGAAAATCATCACTGGACGACTATAACCCTGTCTTAGTGTGATTTATCTGAGTAGAACATGTACCTGGGATCATCATATAGCCTTATTAACCAGTTTTAGGGCTACGGCTGGGATTTAGGGTCTTATCAACATATAATTTCTGTTAGCATTAACATTAAGAATAAAGTTTAGGCTGCAATTTATGATAGGAATGTTGCTTTAGGGCCAGAAGGTCACGTATTTGGTGTGGTCAAGTGGAATAGATTGTATAAAGTATTTTTGATATTTAATTGAATATTTAATTTTTTATTAAATATTTTAAGATTTAACATCATTTAGTTCCTTTTAAATGTATTATTTATTCTTTGTTTTTAATTATTTATGAAAACAGAAGCCTTATAGTACATGATAATGGGAAAAAAGCTGATTGGAGGAAAAAATTTAATTTAAATGCTTTGGTGTTCGCTCGCAAAATTTTGAGTTTTCTCGCAAAACCTTTGCATTTTCTTGGAAAACTTTTGCGTTGTCTAGCAAAATGTTTTGTGTTCCCCTTGGAAACTTTACATTCTCTCACAAAACTTTTAATATGAGGTGGGAGAAAATAATTATATTTCAGTGCTTTTTTGTTCACTCACAAATTTTATTTATTTTTTTTCTCAAAAAGGTTTTGATTCCTGAGAAACTTTGCATTTGTTTGCAAAAGCAATCACTTTGCAAGCAATATATGGTTTTGGGAATGTAATACTTTTGCAAGAAAACGCAAAAGCATTGAAATATAATTTCTCGGCTCATCTAATTTTTTTCTGTCATAATGTCCTCTTAGAGGCTGTTTACTATAGCGTGACATCATATCCTGTTGTCTATATCCATTACAGCGTCTGAAGAAATTTTACATGATCAAAGTATAGCGTGACCACGCTTTAGGGTTTGTCAGACCAATGTTTACCATCTAGACACAACTCAGAACTGGTTAAATCATGTATAACTTGCTAATTGTCTTTCTGTCTCGTTTATGTTATTTTGTTTAAAACTGAATTATCACACAGACAGCTATGCTAGTGTCCTATATGTTCTCCAATCAGATTGTTTACTTCGCAAAACTTCAGAAAAAGCATTTAGCTCTGAATTATCAAGCCGAACACTTGAATGTGTTCAAAACACTTCCAAAACAAACTGAATTATCTGCCAAAAAACAGCCAACACGCACAGCCGAAGAGCCCAGTGTCTTTCTACCGCAGGGGGCTAACAGTCGCACATGCCGTTTAAGATTTGGGTCACAATGATTTACCAATTAGCCGCAATGCTAACCTAGCTCTATCAGACTCTGCGGGCCCAACAACCCCCCCCCATCCCTCAGGACCCATCAGTTGCCTAAATTCAGATAAGAAGAGTGCAATGTGGGGAATGTTTGTTTTTTTAGCTTTAGGCGTTGTGTCAGAGTGTGTATAAGTGTGTGTGTGTGTAGAGGACACCCCTCTCTCATTCAGTGACCTACATTCCTTCTGTGAGTGCCATAGCCCCCTCTACCCAGACCATAATGGCGTCTGAGGGGCTTGTCTGCGGACTTTAAGCACAAAGGTATTCCTGGGGAGGCCCGTCTACATGCCTCAGCACTCCTAATGCAGCGTGTCTGCTGCGCGGCGGCCCCCCAAGAGTCTGCGGCAATCAGTGACCCTCGCTAATCTTCCCTGACTGCCGTCACCACCTCGCCTTATGATCCGCTCCTCTCTTTCTCTTTCCTCTCCCTCCTCCTGGTCCATTTATCTTTCCACTTTCCACACCTTTTTTCCTGGTCTTTGACTTGACCTAATCCAGGCCTAATCAGATCTTTTTGTTGTGGCAACATGTCTGCTTCCTGCTTAAAAAAGCAAGCTCTCGTAGACTTCCCACTCGTTAGGGCTCATTTGAGGGGTTTAATAAAAGGATTTCAAAGCAGGATGATTCCTTTTCACTCAGGACTGATAGTGCTTTTAGCTCTTCACACATTGATAGTCCCGGTGGAGTCGGCCTGGCCGGACTCCAAACCGCTGCGGCGGCCGCGATCCAGGGCTGCCTCCTGCGAGTTCAACTTTTGCAGCTGCCCAGCGGCTCAGACTGCTGCTGTTTTTTTGGCACCCGAGCAGAGGTGACAGCTCTGGATATAGATTTACTAGATCTCGCATGCCATTTGCAGAAGCTCCTCTTGGGCCTTTTTTGTATGGGAATAGCTGTCAATTTTAGACGGGGTTTCGGGGACTCTTTAATTATAGGCAGAGAGGCTCAGGGATACTCCACTTTAAATTTAGTCCGCCTTTCAGGTTTCCTGAGTGGTAGGATTGGGGACAGGGAGTCTTTGCAGTTTTTCAGGTCATTTTACGTGCCGAAGAAGTATATGTCTTTGCTTAAATGCTTGTGTGTGACTTCACCAACGTGACTTATGTAAGCATGCGAGTACAAAAAAATCCATTCGCTGTGTTTATGTTGTAACTTGTGTGTGTGTGTGAGTGAGTGTGTGTGGGTGTGATGGGTGTGTTCCATCGGCCTCAATACTTTTCAAAGGTTGTAATTATTCTGGCTGTCTGGCCACTGAAGCATAGATTTTGTTTTTCCAGTGCGGCATCTCTGTCAGGTGATCGGACAGCGGCTGTCTGAGTATGTGTTTATCTGCATACACTCATAAAACCCACTCAGTGCAATTTCTGTGCTGAAAAACACCAGCTGTATGTTGTGATTGAGGCTATCAAGCTATCTATCTATCTATCTATCTATCTATCTATCTATCTATCATCTGTCTGTACAGGTGTTGACGTGTTCGTACAGTTGTATTGACTGTATTTAGTGAGCGCAGGTGTGTGTGTGTTGGCTCGTGAGTGTGTTGTTTCTTAACTCCTGGCTCAGATTCAGCTCAGAGGGTAAGCAGGGTGAGGGCTGGCCCGGCTGGGACGGAGCTGAGCGGAAACTTGCAGTTCTGACTATGGCCTTCCGCTATCTGGACACATACAGAGACTTACTGCAGGAGGAGGGAGATCGCTCCAACACCTTCCCAAAGGTACTGCACACGTTTGTAAAAAAAAAAAAAGGTCATAAAATGTTTTTTTCAAGCGTTCAAATGCATACAAACAACAAAATAAAAAGCTAAAAAATAAACAAACTAAAACAGACACTAAAATAGACACTGAAAATTTTTCTTTTTTTTTAACAAGTATTTTTGTCTTGTTTTTCAGTAAAATACCTAAAAAAAATAGATTGATTTGGGAAACAACATGAGTCTTCTTCAGAGAATATATCTTGAGTTAAGATTACATTTATTAACCCATTGGCAATTGTTTTAAGCATAAACCTTAATAATAAACCTTATTCAATTTTGTTAGAAATGTATTTAGAAAAATAAACCTATTTGGAGATTTTTATATTGTGTACCTTCTGTACAGTTCTTAGGGTGTCATCACTGGTAAAAGACTTTCAGGGTTACTATGGTAACAGAACATATTAAAGCCCCGCTAAGGAAAATTTTGCTATTTTCGTCTGTTTCACATTAGTGCTTCTTAATTAAAGACAAACACACCTGTGCTCCAGATGTAATTTTTTTCTTGTTTGTGATATTTTGTTCTGGTACATGACTGCACAAGGTTTATTTTGAAACCTGCTCTTTTCTTTTTTTTTCTTGCAGCTGTTTTTAGATGTCAGACTATCTGTTTTCACATTGTCATTTTATTAATATTAATATGCTTGCTGAAATTTAGAAAAAGGTTCTTTTTTTTTTATAATCATCAGTTGCTTCTTCTCCTTTATTTCCCTCCTGCAGGTCTTAATAATAAATGCATGTCGTTTCAGGAGCTGTATTTGTGCGCCGTTCAGGAGCTCAGCCGCTTTCCTGAACTGGTGGAAGACGTCCTGAAGCTTCAGCGCTGGACTGAGATATTACACAGCCCGTAAGCATCAAATCCCCTTCATCCTCACAGTGGAATATTAATATAAGCTATAAATATATTTTATGAGCTATAATGGCTGCAGAAATCATAGAGGAACAGAAAATCACATAAGGCATGAAGCCTCAGAGCCTCTTAGTTTGGTGAAGTACAGCGCGAGTTGTAAAGTATTAAATGAGGCGCATGCAGTTGCCCATTAAGAGCTTTAGAACCAGATGAAGAATTAATGTGCAGAGATTAATACTTTAATGTGTTGTGTTGGATTTCGATTGTGTCATTTAAAGCCTCTCAACAAGGCAGCAGTCTTTTCATAAACCCTTAAACGGTTCTGTAATTCAGTTTATAAAAAAGCAAATTTTTCCTGGAGAACCTTTAATTGGCACTGGCATGTTTGGTCTTTCTGCATCTTTAAATTATAAGGATGCCATGCAAACATAATCAATGCCATTTTCATGGTTTTGGCAGATTGCAGTTTAAAATGTCTTGCAGTCCAGTTATAAACAGTTTAAGAGCTTGCCATGACTGGTCCTCAAATATCTTGCACATGCATAGAATATTTTCCATCCCTGATGCCACTACTAAACTAATTTTAGGTCAATAATAGTCTTTTGGAGACAAATAACTCATTCAATTATTTACACATGAATAGCTACCTGACTTGTTTTCCCTCCCATCCGACAGAGCCGAGGAGGACAAAGAGAGTCGCAAGAAGCAAGTCCGCCCACTCTTCCGACACTTCAGACGTATCGACGCCTGCCTGCAGCCCCGAGAGGCTTTCCGTGGCTCGGACGAAAGTACGTTCAAACCTTCGTTTCAATACGATGCATAAATATCGCACAGACTGACCGCAGTTTATTACCACTGCGTTTGCCTAGCTGTGCAATAACGCCCATGAGAATACTGTTAGTGAATCATCTTATTCATCCTTTTTTTGTGAAAGTGCCAGTCTGCTTCTACTTCATTCAGACCAGGATGACAAATCGGGTCACAGAAGTAGCGTCTGCCAAGTTTTATAGATGCAATGAGCTCATCTGATGGAATGGGACTCTTTGTGAGGGCAGTGGCTCAAGCCAAGCTAAGTGATTTCCCAGACCTTAATCAATAGGCAATCTGACAGTACAAAACGCCACTGACCCTGAAGCCTCCAGTGACCCAGTTTGTGCCAGTTTTGTCAGAGTCGTGAATGGAAAGGAAGTCGATATTGTACTGAATTACTACTATTCAAAGTTTTGCCTCTTTTATCTAACTATATATACACTACTGTTTATTTATTTTTATTTTTATAAATAAATAGGTACTTTTACTCAGCAAGCATGCTTTAAATTGATCAACAATAATGAAATTCTATACATTCTAAAATAAAATTCTATTCAACAAAGAATCTTGAAAAAAGTATCATGGTTTCCACAAAAATGTGATTATTGATCATAACACTAAATGATTCATGAGCATCAAATAAGTATATTAGAATGATTTCTGAAGAGACATGTGACACTAAAGCCTGGAATAATTGCTTCTGAATTCAGCTTTGCCATCACAGGCATAAATTACATTTAAAAATATATTGAAATAGAAAACATATAGTTTAAATTGTAATAGTATTTCACAATTTTATTTTATTTTATTTTAATTTTAGAAAACGAGCTGTGCACAAACAAAATTTAATTCACTTAACTGACCCCATTTTTTTCAAATAATAATAAAACATGTTTATTATTATTATTATTATTAAGCATGTGATACTGTTGCCTGAAAGCTTATTGGTGAATGACTATCAGATTTGCCAGTGTCAGTGTCATTTATACTGGACAATTAAAACAACACAACAATTTTTGCTTTATATAATTTGTAAAATAATATATATATCTCACTACAGTAAGAAACATAAAACAGTCAGTCAATGGTGGAAAGCCATAAAAAACAAGTATATTTTAAGCTATGATTTGAAATCATATATAGTAGCGGCAGCTCTATTATAATTAGGCAGACTATTCCAACGTTTGGGCGCCTCTACAGCAAATGCACGATCACTTCTTTGATACAGTCTAGACCTTGGAATTTTTACATAGCTTTTGACTAGATCTCAGTGTTCTTCCAGACGTTTTATTAGCAAGGTTCAGGAGGAGCACGATCAGATAATCAACCAATTTGGCACAGGTGTAACTTGTTTAGCTAATCATCCTAACTAGCACAATATGTATAGATATGCAGCCTACTTACCTCTAACCTATGACAGTTTTTCCGGCATCCCTCCTCCACCCCAACTCCTCGCTCTTAATCTATTCTCATCCCATACTAGGGATAGGGGGAGTTCTCTGGGTTCAGGCTATATTCCGGGCTTGGAGCCCTCCCCCAGGACACAGCACGCCAAAATATGCTTACTATTGCTCAATCAGATTAGATGTAAGGGTGAACTCGTGAAATTCTATAATGTACTGTGTGCAGTGCAGTGAGACTAAGATGGGGGCGATGTGCATCGGATAGTTGATTTGACTCTTTGGTCCTTGTTTAGTCTTCTGCAGGGTTTACACACCAGATCACTCATACGTGACCATCCGGAGCCGTCTCTCATGCCGGGTCGGAGAGATCTTGGCTCTGGTGAAAGAGAAACTCCAGTATAGCGAGGACCAGCCCACCCAACCTGCCAACCTCATACTGGTGGCCGTCACCTCATCTGGGGGTAAGAGAATGCAAACTTACCGAGATCTCACTTGCACACGTATGTGTGAATTATGAAGCGGCATGACAATTAATAATGATCCAGACCTTGACTCACTGTTTGGGAACACAACATTTTTGGGATTGACTTGGCTCCTCTGCTTTAACATCACAATCTAATCTGTGTTTGTTCAGAGAAAGCTGTGTTCCGTCCCAGCGACGAGGCCGTTTTCACCACTCTGGGCGTCAACACCCACCTGTTCGCCTGCGAGCCCGCGGAGCTTGAGAGCTTGGTGAGAACCGTGGGAGGGGGGGGAGTGGTGTTCCCATGGAGACCTTCATAAATCGCAAGCATAAGGGTTCTGTATTTGTTACAGTCATACGGGAATCATTCTTACTTATGATTGTTGTTAGTTAAACACCACAAACGTCAAGATCAAGCTATCTACAATAGTGCTGAGAACTTAAAGTGCCCCTATTATGCCATTTTTAAGGTTGCTAATATTGTTTTATGAGTCTCCTAAAACAGGTTTACATGCATGCAAGGTCAAAAAAACACGTTAGTTTTCTAAAAAAAATTGATTTAATTTGACCTCATTTCTAAATGATTCGTAAACGACTCGTGCGAAACAGTTCAAAGAATCAGTCTCTCTAAACCCCTCCTTTCCGTGAGCCCTCACTGCTGTGATTGGTCAGATGGCGCAGTCCTTTGTGATTGGTCCAGAGCCGTAGAGAGCTTGGCTCTGGATTGGTCCACCGCGTACAGCGCGTGTCGGAAACGAAAAGCCCATTGCCATGACGGAATGACAGCCCTGGAGACTTGTCAGTACATAGAAAAGAAGGTATCGATTGTACCTTACCAATTCGAGCCGGAGTCTGATGATGAAACGGTTGAAGTGGCTGATCGACAAGAGACTGATTCGCAAGCACGACTGGAACAGGACTTTTCTCAGTGGTAAGTGTCAAGTGTTAACAAGTTTGTGGTAATTGTAAGATGTGATAAAACAAATTTACTCTCACAGCGTAGGATACAGCGTCTTCTCGACGTGATGTTAACCACACGGAAATTTTACTGTTTGTAGGCGGGCAAGCTGGCGACGTGGAACGTGGGCAGAAATTATGCAAATGTGTTACTTCGTGACGTAGAGCCTTAACAGAATAAGATTCGAATTCATGACGACTCGTTTAGGCGATTGCGAGCCGACCTTTTTTTTTTTTTGATAGACAATAACTTTTATTTATCGCGCACTGTCAGCTTCACAACTTTGCAGATAGTTTATGTTCACATACAGCTACATGACACACTGCATGAAAGGTAATATTCGAAAAGGCATAATAGGGGCACTTTAAATCAGTGGTTTAGAAAACCATCAAAAATCTTGTTTTATTCAACCACAAAGCGAAAGTAGTGTTTAGTCAAACAGAGAGCTGGAGTTATTTAAACTCTACGATCATAGTTCAGCTTCACTGTGTGAGAAGAATGCGGTAGGATGTAAGCAAATATTCAAGACTTGGGGGCACCTAATGTAAAAGCTATTGAAAAAGCCATATTGACTTTGTCCCGCTCAGTGTCTTTTGGTGATTCCGGTCCTCATCCTCATGTCTTTGTCGGTCAGATACCTCTCCCTGAGGAGATCCACTGGTCACCAGGAGACAGCAAACTCCATGACATGAGTGCAGAGGAGGTGGCCAATCAGCTGGTGGTGTTCGACTGGGAACTCTTCAGTTGTGTGCACGAGGTCAGGACACTCCAGCCCTCAAATCATCAGTATTCAGCTCGGCTTCACCACAGACAGACACAGGCCAGCGTAAAGCTGCTGCATTGCATTGTGCACATAATATCAAAAAGTTTAATGCTTGCACATCATTGTAATTGGAAGATATCAGGAGATTTGTTCTTAAAAGACGAATTCCTTGTAGCTCTGCATTAAACTTTGGTTATTAGTTCTTTTTTTATTTATGCACATGGCAGATGCTTTTATTCAAAGCAATTTGCAGGGCATTTAAGGTGCATTTTATGTCAATTTGGGAATCAAACCGATGACCTTTTTAGTTGCTAGTGTCATGCTCACAATTAATTAGTTTTTAAATTAGTAACATTTATTTATTCTTTATTAGTTGCTTTTAAACTTAATTTTTTTAATTTCCAAGATTTCAAATGCACAAATAAATGTTATCCTGAGTTTTTTTTTAGATTGTAGATTATTTAATGTCTGTTTCTATGCTAGAGTTTCTTTCAAAATTCATGAAAAATTATTGTTATTGTTACCTAAAATTAAAGAGAAAATTATTAATAATCTCAAAGGTACTAAAACTAAAGGTATTATGCAATGGCACTCATTACATACACAAACAAAATAAAGAATAAAACTAATAAATTTGAGTTTCGGAATTGAATTAGAGTTGAAAGTAAATTAAAAAAAAAATTTTAGATGAAAAAGTTAACTTAAACTTGGAAATATTGCCTTGATAGCTAACTGAAATAAAATATGTTTGGGTACTGAGATTATTAAAACCCAAACTATAAAAGCTTCAGGTATATAGAAAAATATTTAAAAATAATAAATAGATAAAATAAAAATTACAAAAGCTCGTAACAAAATGACTAAAACTTAAACTAAAATTAAAATAAAACGGAAAATATGAAATAATTCAAAATAAATAAATTAATAAATATGATAATAGTATGTAAATAAAATTAAAATAACACTGTCCTAAAATGGTCAACAATATCTTAATTTATCAGTATGCATATTTTTAATTGGTGTATCCTTTGTAGGGTGGGTTACTACAAAGTCTGATCAAGACGCAGATGCATCCTCTGTAGTTTTCCATTGCAATCAAAATGTGTGCCTTAGGAAACTGGCTTTTAGTTCAAGGCTAGCCGCATAGCAAAGTTCATGTAAAAACAACAAAACTTCATGGCACATTATGCAATGTTTTCCGTGTGTCTTTGTTCCTGTTCGCGTTTGATTTTTTTTTTTTTGGGGTGGGGGTTTGTTTGAACAGGTGGAGTTTGTGTGTTACGTATTTCACGGGGAGCAGGCTCGCTGGCGCCCCCTCAACCTGGAGCTGATCCTGCAGCGATGCAGTGAAGTGCAGCACTGGGTCGCCACAGAGATCCTGCAGTGCCAGTCGCTTCCGAAGAGGATACAGCTACTGCGCAAGTTCATAAAGATTGCAGCCTTGTGAGTGTATATATGTGTTTGGGTAGGGTACAAGCTGAAACCGCTTATGAACGTGACAAGAAATGAATTATTCAGGAATCATCATGGCACTGAACTGCGTCAGAACTGTGAACGTGATAACATATGACCACCCACGTGCATCAACACCTGTTCAGTATTCTGGCTCTCGGAGGGGGTGGGTAGCCACTCATAATAGGGTTCATTTGCATATAGTTTTAATTGTCCACTCGCAGAAAGCACCTGTTTAATTCTGAGGCTCAGAAAGATGGCGAAAAAGAGTCATGTAAAATTAAATTAATCTGTTTGTGGTGGAAGAAACCTTGAATAACATCAAAAGTGGACTTGAAGGGGAAAAAAATGTTGTGCTTTTTTATTAACATTTTATTCACATTCCAATGTTATTTTACTGTTATAGTACTTATTAATATTTTTAATTAGTTTTTAAAATATATTATCAGGTTTCAAGTTTTAGTAATTTTACGTGCTTTTGTTGAATTTTTTTTATTTTATTTATTTTTTTAGTTTCAGTTCGTTTAGTTTTTTTTTAAGTCAAAGTTTTGAAAGGCTTTATCTCATACTTTTATTGCTTCATTTCTAAATGAATACTTTACTTCACCCAAAATTTGCTGTTAATTTACTGACATTCATGTCATCCGAGATTCATAAAATACAACTTAATGGGTTCTGTCACTTTGAAAGTAAAAAAAGCAGGTACAGGGCACACAAAATTCAGTTTCCTGCACAGACTGATTATTTTGCTTCATAAGACCTCAATATATCGCCAGGAGCTATTTTGTGCTTCCTGTACCTGCTTTTTTGACTCTCAAAGTGACGGAACCCATTGACTTGCATTTTTATGAATCACCAAGGACCACAGGTTCAGCTAAAAATCTTCTGTACTGTTCTACTGAAGAATAAAAGTCACTTACATCCAGTGGTGGATGAAGTACCTGAAAGCCACACTTAAGTAAAAGTACAGATATCTTACCAGAAAATGACTTTGGTTGAAGTTACAGTCATCATTTAGAATATTACTTGAGTAAAAGTCTTTAAGTATGTGATAAGTTTTTTTTTTTTTTAAGTTAAGGTTTTTCATCTAATGTTTATTTTATTTCAGCTTTATTTCAATTGCCAAATACAGAGTTTTTAATAGGTATAGAGAACAATAACAAGACTATTGCGTTGTTTGTTAGGTTTGTGTGTGTAATGAGTGCTGTTGTGTGTGTGTGTGTGTGTGTGTGTGTTTCAGATGTAAACAGCAGCAGGATCTGCTGTCGTTCCTGGCGCTGGTTCTGGGACTGGACAACCCTGCAGTCAGCCGCCTACGTCTGACCTGGGAAGTGAGTGCATTTGTTTGTTAATCTCCCTTTTTCATGTTCTCTTTCTCTCTGTGTCGCACTCACACATAGTCTCTTAGCACCTCTGCCTACTCTCGTTCCTAAGAACCGCCAAGTGTTATTCTTGGCAGGAGGCTATTAGCAGTTGTCATGACAACGGCTCTGAATTAGCTTGTGCTGTTTCAAAGGAAATATTTCCATGTCCACCTGTGCATTTATTGTCCGATTATGCCTTTTGATTTTTAAATAAATCATAAACGTGTTGTGTTGTTTACATGCATCCAATTCCTAATGGAGTTTTAATTTGCATGTGCAGTGTGTGATTTGCTAATTGCGTGTGTGTGTGTGTGTGTGTGTGTGTGTGTGTGTTTTGGCAGGGGTTGCCAGGAAAGTTCCGGAAGCAGTTTCAGCAGTTTGAGAGCATTGCGGTAAGTGAAGAAAAATCCCAAATGCAATTTAATATCTGAATTGTTTCTCCTAGACAGCAGTGATATTAAATGGAGAGCAAGCGGAGACCTTTGCTTAGGTCTCCTGCTTCTCAGATGCTTGTCTTGAGAGAAAGTCCCAATACCATCTCAAAAATGTCTTAAACTGTGCCCAGATTTGCAAAGAACATAAGTTGGAGAACTCGGTATGAATTAAAGATTTCTTATCAGATTCTTCCATGATCATATTATCTGGACTATGAAATCAATGTTCATTTTATAACTCTATACTCTAATTGTATGTCAGCAATTGTCCCATTTGTGTCTATTTTTATTTCTACTCGGCACTTTTAGAAATAAGTACTTTTATTTCTTTTTCTAAATGAATAAAATTTGCCTTTAATTTACTGACCTTCATGTCATTCAAGATTCATAAAATACAAGACAATGGGTTCCATCACTTTGAAAGTAAAAATCAAACAAAACAAAACGGTACAGGACACACAAAATGAATCAAATAATGTTCAGTTTCCTGCACAGACTGATTATTTTGCTTCATAAGACCTCAATATATCACCAGGAGCTATTTTGTGCTTCCTGTTCCTGCTTTTTTGACTCTCAAAGTGACGGAACCCATTGACTTCACTAAGCACCACAGGTTCAGCTAAAAATCTTCTGTACTGTTCTACTGAAGAATAAGTCACTTACATCTTGGATAGCCTGAGGGTGAGCAAATTTACAGCAAATGTTCATTTTCGGGTGAACCATTCCTTTAATAATTGAACGCAGTGTAACTGAGAACTCCATTAAGTCTCTTGATCTCTGAAAGAACAACCTCTGAGCAATAAAATTTGTCACTCTGCAGGCTGATTTGACATTAATTGACAGCATTCGTAATGATGATGTTGTTTGTGTTGCTGCAGGACCCTTCGAGGAACCACAAGTCATACAGAGACCTTCTAGCAAGCCTGAGAGCCCCACTCATACCCTTCACTCCACTGCTGCTAAAGGGTGAGTCCCTCACACACACACACACACATACACGTTACAGTAGCACCAGTGTGCTCTCAATCTCTTCCTCCAGCTGTTGTCCATATGTGTTCTTATAAAGTCCCCTCCTGCCGTGACTGCCTCTGTGATTTGAAGTCGGTCTGAAAGGCCCCGCCTCATTAATTAACGCCCCTCTGATCTGCAGCTCCTGAACATGCTGGATTTCAGACCCCCTGCAGCCAAACATGCACCAGGGATCAACATGCATGCATATACATTAGTGATGCACACAAACACATGTGCATTTTGTATTATGGCGGGTTTTTTTTTTTACTGAGCCAATGATATTTTCTACCCTCTAACCCTAAACTTAACCTTTAACCCCAGAATTTTTGCATGCCGTTAAGACATAATTTAATCTCTTTATGGGTTTCCTTGTGGACTTCTGTGAATTTCTTTCGTTATGCTTGAGGGGATATTTGGTCCCCATGATGAAAGTAAAACCTGACCCACACTTTGTTATATATACTTTTATTTATATATATATATATATATTAGTATTTAAAAAAATCTTACTGACCACAAACTATTGAATGGTAGTGTATGAGTGCTTTTCAAATTCTGATTTTAAAACCGTACATGTACACACACATACACACCTTTACCTATCTGCTCATCCACATTTCTACACACATTCACACACACAGCTGCTATGTTCCTGTCCCATCTGTCCTCTCTCCGTGTCTTTTCACTCTCTGTCTCCTTCCCTGTAGATGCTCATGACTCAAGCCTGTCAGGATCAGTTGAGCATCAAAATCTTTGCTGAGCATTGCTCTGCGCTTTAGTCTGACACACACATTACATGACTCTGGCACAAGACACACAGACATCAGAATACCAAAGACAGGCTTTAGAAATTAGGAAGAACAGGCTCGGGAATGATGAACACAGGACTAATAACTTGAAAAGTCTGATTCATTTTAGCAAGCTGATTCGTTTGGAGGAACAAAACACTGAAATGTCCCCATAAATTCAAATGCATTTTAGCATTTTGTTCTAGTGTAATATGTAGTTATAGACATTTAGAATAGTTTTATTTATTTCTTGTTTAATGATACGCTACTGTTATTTGCGATACAAGGATTTACTGACAATATTTGCCAGATTTACAGTATACAACCAATTTTATTGCTTGGGGACTATTGCCCACAATGTAATGTGTCCGACTCCAAACAGTTGGGAATGTCTTCGAGCACCTTTGCTTTGTAGATGCTGATCTGTCACTACTCGTAGCACGGCTTCATCTGTAGTCTGACGGTGGGGAATCCCTGGTGTTTAACGGATTTGAACACTGTGTCTCCTGCAGGAGCTGCTGTCCTGAAAGCGTAAATTGTCATGAGTCTGCTGGGATAAAGATGTTAGAATGATGTTAGTAGTTGACAGACAGTGTCATTTGTGTCTAGAAATGTCAACTGATCTGAAAATCCATCACGCTTTCCATGTGAGTCCTGCAGGAGTCGTGTATGTGTGCACGTGTAATAGAAGTGCATTTGGCATGGCATCAAGTGAATTAGATTATGCTGATTAAGCGGCATGCCTGAGGACAGTAGCCACGTTTCATCAAAATTTAGATTGATACATGAAATATGTTACAAAATTTTTCTCAAATGATTTGGGTGGACATTTCAGAGTTCAAGAGTTAAAACAGCAACCTTCAAAAGAGCTGGAGAGGTCGTTTGGGATGTTTGTTAGTGATGGCAAGGCGAAATGTGGCATGTGTTACATTTTTAATGGCTCTTTGTTTAAACCGCCTCAGAGTATTTTATTTTATTATTTATTTTTTATTTTATTTTTTTTTAAAAATGTCCCGTATTTTTGCAAGGCGAAATGTGGCATGTGTTACATTTTTAATGGCTCTTTGTTTAAACCGCCTCAGAGTATTTTATTTTATTATTTATTTTTTATTTTTTATTTTTTTTTAAATTTCCCGTATTTTTTTTAGTTATCAATAAGAACACTGTTCTATACACCTCCTTAAATTCAAACTGGTCTCAGTTATTAACAAAACCCTATATAGTAGGGCTGCACAATTCACTAATCGTGACCCATGCAGACAGTCGGTGAGCTCATGCAGAACTGCAGGGCTCAAGCAGTCGTGTGAAACTGTAAGCCTGCGGATAATTACTTTTATGGGCCGATACATTGGCACACGGCCTCTCTCTCTCTCTCTCTCTCTCTTTACTCAGTCATCTGTATTCAGTAGACTCATCCTGACAGCATGTAGTGTCTCTAACATTCTCCTTTCCTCTCATGTTACCTGCCTCTCTCTCTCTTTTTCACCAGACCTGGCCCAGGCACAGACAGATCACCCATCATGACATGATGACTGTTCACTTCTCCTTCTCCTTCTCACTCTCTCTCTTTCTCTTTTCTTGCGTGTGAACGTCAAGCTTCAGTTCAGCTCAGCCAGAAAGAAGACGCCTGGCTGAGCGAGTGATGGCATGATGACATGTCATTACATAACTGTTCCCTTTATTATGCATTCTCTCTCTTTATTTCTCTCTGCAGATCTGACCTTCCTCCATGAGAGCTGTAAGACTTTCCATGGGGAGCTGGTTAATTTTGAAAAGATGGTGAGTTGGCATATATAATGGAAGTAATGATGTGCTTGCATTAATGCACACACATATTTATGTAGATACTTAAATGAGGACATACCATAGACTTCTGTTGTGCTTAAAAAGGCTAATTATAATTTCTACAGACTAGCATTAACCTTAATCCTTCCTCTAAATAGGAACTTTTCATTAAAAAAAAAAAATTAGAATAAAAAAAAACAACATTATTTGTTCTATTTAAGAATAGGGTAAACATTGAGAATAGGAATTAGTTCCATTTTATTTTAAATTTAAGTTCCAATCTATTTCCATGTTGTTTTCCTTAATGATTCCACATTGCAGTCAGAACCGCATTATAAAGTATTTGCTTCTATTGTCCTCATTTGTAAGTGGCTTTGGATAAAAGCATCTGCTAAATGACTAAATGTAAATGTATTAGGACCCCCTATACTTTTTGTTGTGACAACACGCATGCATCTTAATTTTTGTCAGCTGTGCATGAAAATGAATAATCAACTTTCAAGCATGCTTAATTGTTTCCCACTGTTTATAATATCTGTGTAAAAATATATTATATATCCACTACTCTTCAAATGTTTGGGGCTAGTAAGATTTTTTTTAAAGAAATCAATCAAAAGCGACAGTAAAGACATGTATAATGTTACTACAGATTTCTTTATTATTTTATAATATATTACAATAGAAAACAGCTATTTTTAAATTGTAAAAAGATTTCACATTATTACTGTTTTTAGTGTATTTTTGATCAAATGAATGCAGCTTTAGGCTTTTGTTCTTTTGTTCTTAAAATTTCACAACAGCTTGATGAGGGTGTAATGAATGCAGTAAGAATTGTTTTCTTTGTGCATTCCTTTTCCCTCAAAATGACTAAAATAATCATTAAAAATGGACTCTGAGACTTTGATTAATACACAATATCCTGTACAGCTAATTAGTGGCCACAGGTACATTATTTTGTGGCTGCATACCATTCATTGATTGAACTGTCAATCAAATCTCTCTCTCTTTTTTTTTTTCTGTAGCACAAAGTGGCTGAGATGGTGCGAAGCATCAGGCGGTATAGGAGCACTCAGCTAGGTATGTGTATTCCTACACAGACAGACAGACAGACAGACAGACATCGGCCTGTCAAATAGAATTAGTGCAAAAGTAGAGCATGTCTCCACCCGCCAACATAACAACATACCTACATGAACCCTTACACACACTCACACACCTGTCTGAGTGGATTAGTTCTAGGAGACTGCTGCTCCACCCTGCCACAGCCCATCTGTTTGGGACAGCACAGCCCTCTGGGCCACGAGCCACAGGGCACGGCTTCATAACACACACACACACACACACATGCCCACAGCGTGTGTGTACACTAACACATGCAACAGCTGGGCAGTGCCTCAAAACATTTATGCTCACAGACAAACTGTAAGATTTGTGGTTGTACATGTGTTTGCTTGTGCATAATGAGTAATAACGTTCATTATAAAGTGCAACGGTCGCGTTCAGTGTGAAGATTTCTCAATAGGGAAATAGATTTTTAACAATAACTTTTAAAGACTGACCTGTTGTGAGCTTTTTTAATTCATGTTTAATAGCAGGATTTGTGGTGAGAAACAACATTACCCATGATGCTGTGCATAAAATTCCACCAATCAGAGAGTTGCGGCCAGCAAATCACACCCAATGAGCTTGGTTTCCTGTGCTCTCAAAATACTGAAATAAATGATGGTTTCTATAGATAAAATCAACAGATTTCAATGAGTAGTTTTATATTTCACCATCGTTTTTAATTCGATTGTCATTCATAATGCTTCATGGGATTGTAGTTCTAAGTACACAGTCTTGTACCTTTTGTCTTTTTGTCAGATTTGTCAAATAAAAGTTTGCAATGTTGTGATTCACCTCGTAGCTGTTCATAATGCTTCAACTAAGACTTTGTTAAAGTCCCTATGGAAAAAATTATTTGAAAAAATACTTCGGAATCAACGCTGCTGAAATAAATGGATGGTCATTAATGCACTGTGTTGGTCTTGATGCTGTCACTGGGTGTTCGAAATATGGACTAGGTGTCTTTTGAGCGGTTTTTTTTTTTTTTTTTAGCTGTGTTTTTTTTCTGCAGCTTAGATTAGCTGAATATCAGTTTCTGTTTTGTAATTATTTTTGGGGTTTCACCGCTTTGGAATCTTGACTCCCTAGATTCAAATCTCAATCACACAAACAAAACAATGCTTCCATGGTAACCGTGATGTTCCGTGAGGTAGAAAAGCACCCACACAGCCTTCCGTTTGTCTAATGCATCATCTGGCGTGTCTTTTAAAGAGCGTCTGCACCATCACACCCTGTAGAGAAGATTTCCTTCCTCTCCATGCAGCTGTTTGTTTTGAGGTTGTCATGTGTAATTTTATCATTATCATGATCATATGAAACCTGTTTCTGCGATCATCAAGTGGTAAACACAATTTACGATTTATTATTTAAAAATAGATTTTTGGATTGACACTTTTCTATAAAAGGTTTCCATCAATGGTTGAATTTTTATAATCATAGTGAATAATAAAAAAAAAATCATGACTGCCATCTATCCATAATCTATCCTTTTTTTAGTTTCTTAAGTATTATCCTTTTTAACTAAATAGACAAACTATGACAGGAGAAAGTAAAAAATCTAGTTAGAAAAATCAAATATCATAACTCCTAGTATGGCAATTACCTTTTTAGATGGGTATATTTTTGTCGGCCTTAAAATACAGATTTGAGGTGGAAAAAAAAGAAATTATGATACCTTTTATTTTGCTTCCCATTCATGTGTATATAGGAGCTGTGCTTTTATACACGATTGATTAACAGTTTTGGGATAGTAAGGTTTTTATTTATTTTTAAGGAAATTAATACTTTAATTCAACAAGGATGCATTGAATTGATAACAAATGGCATTTTTACGTTGTTATTAGTAGATGTTTACAGTACATGGTTACAAAAAGTATTTCAAATAAATGCTGTTTTTATTCATCAAAGAATCCTGAAAATCCTGAAAACGAAAGAGAAATTTATCAGTTTCCACAACAATATTAAAACTATAATTATTGGTAATAAGAAATGTTTCTTTAGCACTAAATCAGCATATTGAGCCCCGTTTCCACCGCAGGAACTTTACCCAGGAACTAGGGACTTTGGGCCGGCACTCTGTGTGTTTCCACCGCAGGAACCAGGCTCTAAATAAAGTTACGGGTAAAAAAATGCCCCTCAGAGAGTCCCTGCTCGAGAGGTAGTACTTTTTCAAAGGTCCGGAACTTTCGGGGGCGGGACTTGGGCGCTAAACATGCTGATTGGTTGAGTTCACGCAACACTGTATTTCAACCACCATTTAAGCGGATAATTTTCAAAATATTACTGTTAGTGCTATTGTGTCATGAAATGTAGTTTTAAAAGTATTTCAGGCGAGAATGTAGTTGTTTAAAACTCAAATCTGCGGTTCATTTATAAAGACGGCGCCTATTTAAAAATGCGTTTCACCAATTTCGGAAACGTGATCTCCACGCTATCACCGGGAGCTCAGTGCTCATGTTTCCCGACGAGAGCAGCCTCAACTCGGCTAGTCCTTCTGACATTTGCCGCTGGCTCTGATGTCTCTTTAGTGGTTAAACATAAAATATAATTCGTTTTGGGTAAATCTAACAGGTAATCTTTGGTCTTTATTCTGTGAATCTATTAATATGTTAAAATGAAAATAAAAAAGCAATACTGTTTGATATAATATTTCGTTTCATTTCTGCGGCTATTAATGTTTAAATGAAAACGAAAGGAGGCAGTGGTGTTTGATATCATATTTCGTCTTATTGTAAATACAGTGAGGAAAATTGCAGTAGCCAAGGCGAGCTGACTGACGTTATCAAGTAGCCTACACTGCTGTTTGCAGAATTACCGGACTTGCGTCGTCCCGTCCGCAGGAGTTCACACTCCCGAGTCGAACTCCCGAAGTCCGAACTACCGAGGGATGCAAGTCTGAAATTTGCATACTCGGTATTGAGAAACGCGCGCAGACCTACGCCACCAGACTATTTGCCTATTCTTCACGGTACTTTAGACCGCGATGGAAACGCAGACAGCAACAGGTCTGGGGGGGGAAAAGTTCCTGGGACACACTGTTCCAGGTAATTTCGGTGGAAAAGCGGCTTTAGAATTATTTCTGAAGGGTCATGTGACATCTGAAGACCGAAAATTTGTCATCACAGTGATAAATGACATTTTAAAATAAGCTGAAATAGAAAACAACGTTTTAAAATTTGTGATAATATTTTATAATATTACAGTATTTTTAATTAAAGTAATGCAGCTTTGGTGAGAATAAGAGACTTCTTTCAAAAACATCAAAAAATCTTACTGACCTCGAACTTTTGAATGAAAGTGTATTTATTACCAACCATATTATTGGTATTATCATACCATTTATATTTATTACCATAAGAGGTGTTTCTTTGTAGCAACTTGCCTTAAATGGGCTTTGTTAATATTCCACCATATTTTAGCAGCACTATAACTGAGTCAGCCTCATTTTATAGTATGAATCACTAAGAAAATAACCCCTTTGGGCTATTATTTTAGTATGATTATTTTCTTCTCTTGTCTCCAGTTAGTCAGTCTGTTGAAGTCGAGCAGCAGGTCTCGTGCGTCAGGCCACTTATTTTCCTGTCTGTGGTTCTGAATGAGGGCTGTAATTATCAGGGCTCATTCTCCCTCAGTCTACCTGAGTGGATTGCCCTCATCTATTTCCATTAGAGGGACTGATGCCCAGCCAAGCGCACAGCACTTTTTCACTCTGGTGTGAAGAAGTGGCCTTTTTTTAGAACAATCCGTTTTTCTCTATGCTCGGCAAAGAATCGTCTTTATCATTGCACATAAAAAAACACTAATATTTATGTTGAATGTTTGTCGTTCGATTCATGCCGGTGTAGCGTGACGCTCCATCTGTCGCCCACGGATCTGGATCCCATTTGCAATGACATTTCTATACAGTGGCTGAGGCTCATTTGGTGACGTGTCGAGGCCAGAGGGCATCAATTTCAATAGACGCATTGCAGCCATTGACATTTGTAAGAGCATGCAGAACTCCATTTCCCTTACAGCGGGTCTGAACTTTGGGGGAGCTGCTCGGATGCGAGACTTAATGACTCCATAATTGTCTCTAATGCGCTCCTGCTGTCAAAGCGTCAAAGGAACTCGGATCAGTTCTGTGATCTCTTTTTATTGTTAGAAAAGAAAAACCACAGAGGAAATTAATTCAGTTTCCAGCATTGCTCCAAGACGATAATGAGACGCTCATGCAAATGGTCACATTTCAGCTTGAAGTTCTTTATAAAATTGTCTATGACTGAATGATCTGGGATCTGGGGTCCACACTTTGTTCTTGTTATTCTAGGCTATTTTAGGAAATATCTGAGAAAAAGTTGTGTAAATGAAACATGAGTCCATTCAATCTTCTGAGATATGAGAGAGTATTGCAAAATGTCATCTTTGTTAATCAATATCTTTGTCTGGTTTTGTTACAAAACATCCTCAACACAAGATGAATGTACACTACGGTTTAAAGTTTGGGGTCGATATGATTTTTTAAAAATGTTTTTGAGAGAAAACTCTCATAAGGCTGCATTTTAAAAAATAAAAATACAGTAAAACCGTAATATTCTGAAATGTTTTTACAATTTAAAATAGCAAAGCTGAATTTTCAGCATCATTACTCCAGTCTTCAGTGTCACATGATCCTTCAGAAATCTTTTTAATATAGTGATTTGCTGCTCAAGGAACATTTTTTATTATTATCACTGTTGAAAACAGTTGTGCTGTTTAGTATTTTGGTGGAAACTTTGTTAAATTTTTTTTTTCAGGATTTGTAATGAAAAGAAAAAGCTTAAGAACAGCATTTATTTGAAATCGATATTTTTGAAATGATTTTAGCAGCATAGGTTTGCACTGCAGTATATGAGCGGGTGCAGTAACTTGAGTGACAGCTGAATCTGATGCAGAGGCGGAGTGACAGTTTTTTTTCTTGAGATCAGAGAGGACAATGTGCAGCTATTCATAGCTACCGAAAGAGCTGTTTTCCTTCCTCCTCCTCTCTCTCTTGCTCTCTGCTTGCAGTTTTTTTCTACTCACTTTCTTTTTGAAAAGTGTGGCTTAGCAACGGATGCAGTGTGTGTAAAGTCAGGTCAGCTGGACATGAGTGGTGAGCACATGTCTGCTGGTATCCCAGCTCTGCCACACCACCATGTGGTCAGCCTCAGTGTCTCCTCAATCAGCACATCACTACACTTACTCATCTGCAGTTTACAGTAGTTACAGTAGTTGGAGGATGCTGTGAATGTAATACTTAGAAAGAGTTACAATTCTGCTCACCCTTGTTTCAAACATGTATGACTTCGTTTCTTTACCTGAACACAACATATGTTTTGAAGACAAGCAGGGTGATGTTATTTGTTAGTGTTTATATATATATATATACATTTTTTTTTTTTGAGGTTTGCTACATTTGCAACCAAATTTGGGACTTGTTTAAATAGGGTTTAAAATCTTTTTTAATTTTGTTTGCTGTAAACTTTAAATAAATAGTTGTAAATTTATTTTGTAATAATAGTTGCATTTACACTACCGGTTTGGAATAATTAAAAATGTTTAATGTTTTTCAAAGAAGTCTTTTATGCTTATCCAGGCTGCATTTATTGACCAGAAATACAGCAAATACAGTAACATTGTGAAATAGTATTACAATTTAAAATAATGTTTTTTTTTCTATTTAATATAAATTAAAAAAATATATTCCACAAGGACAAAATACATTAAAGACATTTGTAATGCTAAAAATATTAATATGTGACTCTGGAGCACAAAACCAGTCATAAGTAGCACATATATATATATATATTTGTAGCAATAGCCAACAATACATTGTATGTGTCAAAATTATTGATTTTTCTTTTATATTTCAAAAATTGTTCTCTTGGATTTTCTGTTCATTAAAGAATCCTGAAAAAATGCATCATGATTTAAACTAAATAAAAAAAAAAATAACATTTTCAACATTGATAATAATAAGAACCATTATTAACAATTGAGTACCAATAATTATTGATAATAATTGAGCATCAAATCAGCGTATTAGAATGATTTCTGAAGGATCATGTGACACTGAGGACTGGAGTAATGATGCTGAAAATTCAGCTGTGCATCACAGGAATAAATTACATTTGAAAACATATTGCAATAGAAAACAGTTATTTTAAATTGTATTAATATTTTACAATATTACTGTTTTTACTGCATTTTTAATCAAATAAATGCTAGCTTTGTTGAGCATAAGAATCCTAATCATTCCTAATCATCAGTTTTGTATTCTAAATGTGTACTATAAATATTACATACATTTATTTATAAAAAGTGTTTGAAATGAAAATTTCAGATTGTGTAACTTCTGTGTTTCTTTGGATTTCTTTCTTTCAGAGGCGTTAATTGATTTATTTTGCTCTCTCTGTCTTTCTCACAGCAATGGAGGCCGAGCCGTCCCTCTCTCACCTCCAGACGAAAGCGTATGTGCGGCAACTGCAGGTCATCGACAATCAGAACCTGCTTTTTGAGATGTCCAGCAAGCTGGAGCCAAAAGACATGTGAAGGGACCAAGCGCACCTACAAGCCATATCTACAAAACCTCTTGTTCCCGCCAATGAACCCACACACCCAACCCTTCATGCTCCATTGTCGCAGATCAACCCAGCTGGACTGTCAATCATCTCAGGCTCCGCCTCCAAATCATCGAACGAGGACATTTGTTCACGAAAATGGTGTGAATTGTGTTTTGAGTGATTCTGTGTCAATGTTAATTATGACCACGCATAGTGGTCTGGATTCATTTCTACTTTTTATTTATTTATTTTTCTCGCTGTTCACGACTGAAGGGAAACCTGTCCTGATTGCACTGCCATCAATTGAACTGAATCAAACCGGGATAAGCTTAATCTGTACAACCTTCAGAAACACAGACTGCATTTTGGCCATTCATGACCCTAAAACACATGAGACAATCTGACCTCTTGAACTCTGACCTTTGGTCTTCCCTCCTCCCCTGCCAACATTGGCACTTACTGCAACCCTGTGCAATTGGCTGCAGTCATTAGATGTTAGTGTTCTGAACGATATGGATCCCCAGCCATCAAAAATGAGTCCCGAATCCAAGACCAGCTCCAGCGTACAGCATATTCTATAGTTAAAGGATGAAGTCATAATAATACAGAAGAACTGCATGTTAAAGTGAATGTATAGGAACTTGTTTACTGCAAAAAATCAATTTATGGCAATAGTTCTGTCTTGTTTTTTTTCTTGAAACAAAATTACATAAAGTAATAATCCATTTAATAAATGTAATATATTTAATACGTTAAATATTAAATATACAAAACATTTTGTTAGATTTATGCTTAAAACAAGAAGAAACAGTGGAGTAAGAACTAAATATAGATGTATACTCTGAAAACAAGTCTTATACGTTATTCAGATTAGGAATATTAATATATTCTTTTATTAAATGGATCTTGTTTTAATGATGTTTAGATGGGAAAAAAACAAGACAAAAATATTGCTAATTATTTTTTGTAGTGTAGAAACCAAATTTAACTTTGCTGTTAATTTATTAAAGATTAGTAACAGACCAAAAAACTAATTTGACCAAATGCAGTATTTTATCATATATATATTTTTTAAACAGAACCACTTATTCAATGTAATATAGCGTTAATATGTGACCCTGGAGCACAAAACCAGTCTTAAATCGCTGGGGTATATTTGTAGCAATAGCCAAAAATACATTGTATGGGTCAAAATGATTGATTTTTCTTTTATGCCAAAAATCATTAGGATATGAAGTAAAGATCATGTTCCATAAAGATATTTTGTAAATTTCCTACTGTAAATATATCAAAACATAATTTTTGATTAGTAATATGCATTGCCAAGAACTTCATTTGGACAACTTATCTTAACAAACCATACATCAATGGAGAGCTTATTTATTCAGCTTTCAGATGATGTATAAATCTCAATTTCGAAAAATGGACCCTTATGACTGGTTTTGTGGTCCAGTGTCACATATGAGTTGTTGCTGATGGCCCAGCTTCATTTCTGCTTGAGCTTTACTTGATCAAGCACTTGTTTTCAGTTTGCCCTTGTGTTTTGTTGAAAGGGCCTGGTGTGAAGTTAATTCTCATAACTGGAAAAGTGTTTATTTGCACCCAAGTTTACTCCAGAATGATCCCAAGCTGAAAACGGGCTCTGTACGGGATGACTTGTCTTGGATTGGACTCTCTCAGGATCTCCTCCTGAGGTCATACAAAGGACGGCCTGTAAGGCTGCACTGTACATACGTCATGTAAATAGCAAAAATAAATATGAATATGACTCTATTTTATGTAAGAGCTATGAGATGGACTCTCAAGAAGAATATTTGTTTTGTAAATCTAAGAAAAGAAATGTACGTGTACAGTTTAAAAGGCGACGGCCCAGACAGAGTCTGTGGTTTGCGATGAAAGAATTGTATAGCATATTCGCTGGTTTTTGTTGTTTCTGTTTGATATCATTTCTTATCCATTACAGATGACCTGTACATATCCTCTGTTTTGGTTGCATAGTTTTTTTTGCGTTGTCTGTCTGCAATGGATGAATTGTACAGCATGTAGGTGGTTTAGTTGGATTTTGCGGTTTTTATTTGGTCAAAGTTTCTCATTTGTTTTTATTTGCTCTTTTTAAAGCGGGTATTCTCTTGTTGTTTTTTGGTTTTGTACAGAAGTCCGTGTTTACAGTGCGATTATCTGAAACTCAGACATGTCCAATGAAAGACACGGAGGGTGGGGCATACAACATTGCCCCGCCCCCTTTCCTTGACATGAGTCAAAGATGCATCTAAAATAAAGCCTCTTGTGATGAGCACTCGAGACGTTCTGCCTCCCTGTGTATGTGCACATGGTGCAAGAATGGTGCAAAAAGCTTTCTAGCTAAAGATTTTAAAATTATGATTCTCAAACGTTATTGGTCATTACGCTCCTTTTTTTGTTTCCAGTCCAACAAGACCCGTTTATTCAATTAGCCTAACTGTGACTTGCTCTGACTGTAACATTTGAATCTGCTGCAGTCAGATTAGTCGAATTCACACACGAACCAATCAAATCGGTTTATTCTTTGAAAAGAATCGACTCAGAAGACTGATTCAATTCTGACATCGCAGATTTCTTTAAAATTACAACGACGGCCATCTTTTTCTTAACAGTAGATTGGATCCATTTAACAAATAATAAAAATAAAAAACAGAAAAATGGAATAGCAGAAATAAGCAATTATTATTTTTCGGCATTGTTTTTGTGCTGTTGACAAATTATATTTTTTTTGTGAAGGACAGAAAAATAATGTTTCAATATATCAATATCGCTAGGTGCTATAAGAAACAATACATTTTAACTAGTGCTGTCAAATGATTAATTGCGATTAATCGCATCCAAAATAAGTTTTTGTTTACATTATATATTTATTATGTATATATAAATACACACACATACAGTATATATTTCACACACATACAGTATATATGTATATGTTTATACATTTATATATTCATATTCTTGTTTTATATTATATATTTAATATATAAACATATGTTTTTCTGAAATATATACATGCATGTGTTTGTATTTATAAATACATAATATACACAGTACACACATACATTATGTAAACAAAACTTTTATTTGGGATGCGATTAATCGCGATTAATTGTTTGACAGCACTAATTTTAACTTAACAAAACCTAACGTAACAGCAATTGCTCAGCAATGTAAACCCACTTGCACATCGACTTTCAAAACAAAATTTCAAAACAACACAAAAAAAGACAAAATTTCAAACTTGCTTAGCACATTTCTGCATTTATTATGACAGTACGTATGCAATTATTGAACATGATGACGATTATTTCAAATGGAGAACATCTTCCTCCGGTTCATGTTGTAGCAATTTACATGGCAGGGCTAAAAAAAGGAACTTAACAGTACAGTCGAGTTCGTAAAACAACTATAAAAATCGGTGTTCCTGCTTTATGTTAGGTGTCAGACAAATGCGCTAATGTCATAATTATGGCAATTACAATCAAATTACAAACTGTGGCATTTGTAGACACTTTTTTCCTCTCCAATATAGAGCTAAGCAAGTTGCTGCTTGTTTAACGACACTGGAACGTAACATCTTTAAACATGTTATTTTGTACTCATTTTATTATTAGATTTAAATACACCGTAGGACACCAAAAATAAAGAGGAACTAACTATTACACCAGCAAGTGAGGAGAAAAACACAGAGCTCTTTCCTGTACATGGAAGCAAATTCGTTTCATTAAAGGCAGCAGCTAAGCTAAGCTAAGCTAAAATGTGAAATTTAAAAGCGTTTCAAAGATTCAAAGTGTCCGTTACCTCAATAACCCAGTTTGCTCGTTTCTACAGTGTGACGCACGGCTGAACGTGCCACCTCTGGACATCCATACACAAGGTCGTTGTGTACTAGTCAGCACATCACATTTCAGCAAACAGAGGCTCACAGTAAACAGAACTATACACAGCAAATATGACCGTTTTGTTCGAATATCTTTGCTAATAAGGTCCTTGTCAACCCAGTGGGCTTCCTTAGTTATAGGGTTAAAGAGTCAACGAATTAAGAGCAGTACAACTGAGATAATAGTCCCATAATTAATGGAGCGAGAAAATCGTTTCCAGTCAGTGCTTGTTCTCGCTTACCTGAAAAATGATTTTAGGTGACTATGACAATGAAAGTCAGACATAAACTCTAATTGCGGTTTAGGATGGTTGACATTCAAAATAGGTTAGCAGAATAGTAATGATTTTAAGATTCCTATTATGTTCCTACCATCGTTTCACGAAACTCTGCAGCATCGTTTGAATCTCAGTGCTACCCTGTTGCTTTATCAACATTTTAACCAATGTAAAACAGAAACTGACTTGTAATAGTTAAAAAAAAATACTAAAAACTGAATGAAAATCACGTAAAATTAGAACAGTTTGTAAAAAGCTGAACAACACAAACACTTTAGGGAGGGAAATAGGAAGAATTCCAATACTCTTTAAGGTTTTCAATACTGAGCCAGGAATAAGAGTTTTTTTGTCATGCGAAAAAACAACTTGATTCTCTTTCATCGATATGGTTGATGTAAGAGGCTCAACAGTGAGAATAGGACACAACTAACTAAAGAAACTAAAGAAAATAATTTGCGCTCCACAAACTGGGGGCCGTTCACACAGAAGGCGTTCTTCTGTTTACAAACGCGTGACGCAGTTTAACAAATAAAAAAAAGGGTTGACACTTGAGAGTGTGTTAAAAACGCGAAGCTCATGCGTTTTACGAGAAAAATAACAAAAAAGCAGCGCAGTAGAAGGCAAAATGCATTCTGTGTGAACCATCCCTTACATTTACGTGAAGGTGGTTCACAGAACGCCTTTTTTTTTTTGCATTTCACTGCTCTACATTTCCGTTGTTTTTCTATGTAAACAACACGTGCTAGGACATGTTTGACCTTTGTGTTCAAGTCTTGTGGCTTGTGGCTTTTTAAAACACGGTGCTCAAATTAAAAATAAGTTCTACTTAAAAAAAAAAAAAGTGTTTCAAAACCTTTTTTTGTGGAAAGGGAAAAAACGCAAGATCTCGAGACATGTTTTTTTATTGGTTCTGTGTGAATGGCCCCCAGGAGTGGTATTTACGAATATTTCAGTTAAATTCTGCTCGTGTCCTATGAATGAGGCTCGGTATCTCTAACATGCTAACTTGGGGCCATCTGTGGATTTGAGTTGAAAAAGGTGACATATAATTGAAGTCTCAAATTCCTGTGTCAAAATTCCAGTTTTCCCAGGAGTACAATAAAAAACAAAAACACATTTAAGACAACATAACGAAGACAAAAGTGGCTTCTAACACCACAAACCAACTAAAGGGAGATTCCACATCCTAGTATATGGAATGCTAATACTGAACCAATCCACGTCCATCAGACAGAGGAGGAATTAAGCAGAAAACTTTAGGATTCTCCTGGATTCTCTGTAGTGCAATCTGAGTGCACTTACTGTGGCCCCCGGAGACCAATACGTTGGAGTAAACACACTATAAGTCTGCTTAAACAAAGAGGGCTGGTGAAAGCTTTTGGGTAGCAATAAAACAAGGCCATATTTCTGATTGATGCAGAAGTCTTACTCTGTCACGTCACAGAGTCAGACGACATTGCAGGGTTGACCGAGGCACACTGCACCAACTAACCACAAGCACTGGAGTTAAAGCACAACCTGTGAAGAAACCTCACCCATAAGCCCCTATTCATTCTACTTCCATTAGCACGTCTTTTACACAGAAAGCAAACATGAGAAGCCCCTGAATGCTAACTCTAAATGTCAAGATTACACTTTTCACACCCTGTTTTCCAATTTAGTCCTAAAAAAAACTCTCTCTTTTGCCATGCAAAAATGGATCATTTTCACTGTATTATTTGCCTAGATGTGAAAAGTAAAGCCCTTACCCCTTCTCCTCCCCCCAGTACATTGCTTAAGCGGTTTTAATATTTAAATATATGCCAGAATATATACAAACAGTCCTCTTGTCAGTCACTGCTATACAGGCCGCCTCTCGCTCCCATCCTACACTTATTAAGGGTGCATGTGGGCATCCGTGCCGTCTTTGTCCGGCAACCATTTCGCTCTTCTCCTGCAAGCATGTGAGTGAACGTTTATTAACGAAGAGGTTCTACATTCCTGCCGAGAGCAGAGAGGCTCATAATACCTTTATGGGCGCTTAAAAAGAAATGGAGAACATGACTGAATGACTATAAAAAGGGCCTCCTGATGGCTAGACGTCCCTCAGGCGTCTGGTACAGTGTGTGTTGTCCCCTCTTTGTCCCCGGTAACATCCCCTCAGCATGTTTCCTGTAGTTCATCAGGCTCTTCAGGTCATGGAGGGAAAATGTGGTCGGAGGGTAGAGTGGGCGGAGTTCAAGGCTTTTCTGTCATTCTCTCCGTCATTTCCACAGAGGAAGGTTTACGACGGCTCCAAGCTCTTCAGAGCGCCAACCTTTGACTCCAAGTCCGTAATCTGAGATGGAAACAGAGGGAAGTTCAGGCCAGTATATACACTTTATATTAACATTTTTATATATGTGGCAAATGCTTTTATCTTTAAATGCATACATTACTGTTCAAAAGTTTGGGGTTCAAATTTTTGAAAATGTCCACCAAATACGTGAGACAAACATTTTTTGACTGTTGTGTTTACATCTTGCATCTTTCATGACATCATGCATGACACGCTGATCTAAAAATGCGGTGCTCAAGTAAAAATAGGATTAATAATAATGATTAGGGTTGCAAAAAGGTGGAAAATTTCCAGTAAATTTCGAAAACATTCCAGAAATTTTGGAAACTTTACAGGATTTTTTGGGGAATATTCCAGGGATTTTTGGAAAGTTTCCGGAAACTTACCGGAAATTTTCCACCCCTTTGCAACCCTCATAGTGATGTTCGCTTCAAGTTCAAGTTAATTCTAAAGCACAATTTTAAACAACTAAAAGTTGACCAAAGTGCTGTACTGCTGACAACTATAACAAAATTTAAATCAAACACAGTTTACTTGAAGGAGATTACATGAAACTCTACAATACATTAAAAGCCATGAAAAACAAGTTTTAGATTTAAGATCAGAAAGTGTTTGAACACTTGAGGCTGTTCCACAGTTTTGGTACAACTACTGAAAAAGCCGGATCAATTCTCAGTTTTATTCTTGCCCTAAGAACAGTCAACAACCTCTGATCTGAAGATCTGAGGGATCTCGATGGATTATGCACAGACAGAAAGCTCGATATGTAAGTAGGCGCCGGTCTGTTTAAAAGATTTAAACACAAATAAAAGAATCTACCACTAATACACATAATATAAAACTAGTATTTGCATTTACCCTTGTGGATCACACAGTGTGTAGGGATGTAACGATGAACCCCGAGCCGGTTGAAAATCAATACAAATATAAGACGATTCAAATCAGTTGAGATGTTAAATGAATCGTGACACAACTGGGGGTGGGACTGTAAGTTTATATGAATGGATCTCTGAGGGGAACTGACTGTCTTTCGATGGTATTTTCTTTTTATCTTGCCTCTGTATAATGCATATTAAAATAGTGTTCATAACTGCAGCACTGCTTTGTTTACAGCGGCTACCAAGGAAACGCTGTATCACTGCTGTTCATACGCGCCACCTGCTGGCAGAGAGTCAATTTGCGTCTCATTCAGCTCGTCTGCTGTTTTTGTTTCGTTCAGTATAGTTTCACAAAACTAAAGTCAGACCATTCTGTTTTTGCTTCAAATTTCGAAATTATACAATCCAATTTAGATTAAAATCTGCTCATGCTGCATGTATGCAGCATCCTTGTTTGGATCATGATTAAAATATAGTGGTGGTTGCCTCTAATTTTAAATGGAAAGAGCACAGACAAAGCCTTAGTTTGTTTATATAAAGAGATCTCTTTCATTTCTGTTATTCATTTGATTTGGGTTTGTTTTAAAATTACAATTTAGTTTTGTTATATTTCAATCCCACAAAGAAATGTTTAGCAATTTTGTAATAATAAAAGGACACATTTTCATTTCTAATGTGTCTTAAATCTCATTTTCTTAAAAAACTAAATCGTATCGTGAAATCAGTTTTGTGAATTGTATCGCATCGTGACTTGAGTGAATCGTTACGTCCCTAAGAGTGTGTGAGCGAATAAGAGCAAACTGTTTCTGGAAATACTGGTTTCCAAACGCACCTTCTCCTGGAGATTTTCTGTCTCCACCTTGTGGCTGGCCTCTGACTCCTCTTGTGCTCTGCGCTGGGCCGTCTCCTTCTTCAAATACTCAATCTCTCTGCATTAAGACACACACATATGCACAACATGCTTTAAACCCTTTCGCTAGGTCACATGAAGGAGTTTTGTCTAATTCCTTCAATCACAAACCCCACGAACATGCTTATTTTGTTATGTGATCCTGATTTAAGTCATTATATTGAGTCTGACTTGTTAATATCCTCAATCCCCTGCACTCACTTCTGCTGGTACTCTTTGATGAGGCGTTTGGCTTTGCTGTACTTGCGCTCCAGCGCCTGGTACTGCGTCTGTGTCTCTTTCAGGTGCTCATCCACCGCCTGGCACAAGCTCTGAGCCTCCATCCAATAGCCCTCCAACTTCTCCATCCGCTCCTTATTCTCTCTCACCGTCTGCTCCAACTGAGCCCTCTCCATCCGCCAGCGCAGCTTATCCTGCTCAGCGTGAGCCAGCTAGAGAGAGACGGAGAGATCGTCACAAGGGTAAATAAAGGTTGTTTAACGATCTCTGAAACCTTACATTTAAAGCAAGCAAACAAAATGCATACCTTCCTCTTGAGCTGCTGGATCTCAGCCTGGGTCACAGCATGTTTTATCTGGAGCTGGAGACACAGAGATGGATGTTCAGAGATGTACATTTTTCTTGATTATTGAGTACATACATACAGATAAATACCTACAAACCAATTCGAATGGAATTTAAATTATATTTTAATATATTTAGGGACTTTTAAGACTTAATTTTAGGGACTATAATTATATAAGCAATTATTATTATTATTGTTTTCCAATACTGGAAGCAGATCATTTCAGGCCTTTTATTTTTCAATTCAAATAGTATATTATTTTTTAAATATAGTATATGGTATGTATATATGTGTATATAAATAAATATATATATATATACACACACACACACACACACACACATGTAGTATGTTTCTTTTTCAAACACTAAACAGAGATCTATCTGTTCATAACATTTTGGCATGTGAATTTAATTAAAATTCTACAATGTAGCATATAATTCTAGACTTGAGATATAGGGCAGATGATTTTATTTTTTAAATTAACAAACAAAACAAAACAAAACAGCAGATTTATAATACCTACACTAAAAAAAATGGTGTAGAAACAATTTCCACTCATAAAAAGCTAGTAAATTTCACAAACAATAATAATAAAAAAAAGTAACACGTTTAATTAATCAAGCAATTCTAAAGTTGAAAAACTGAAATAGTATATTCTTGTGAAATGTACTCCAATAATCAAACAAACAAACAAACAAATAAATCAATAATTATTGATATTGACCAACATTTTTATATTGGAGCTTTAGTGTAAAATAAAATAAATAGTTAAAAACTATCATAGCTAATAATCATAATATAAATAAAATGATCAGCTATTAGTATTGTCGCCAGCATGAACAGGTTTGCATATTTTTTATGGTAATGTGTTTATGTGTGGTCAGCTTTACAAGTTTTCTTGTGTGTCCCACTGACCTCCTTAAACTTGTGTGCGAGTTTCTCTGGGTCCATCTCCACAGGAGAGAGCATGTCTTCATTCTCTGCCAGGTCAAACACCTCGATGGCATTAGGAAACATGGGGCTCATCTCTTCCTCTTCATCGGCGGCATATTCACCCGTCTGAACACGGACAAGAAATTGAGAAAGAACAAGAGATGGATATTGAAACATACTGTTTTTCAGTGCCTTTGAGATTTGTATATCTGACCGTAATCAATTTATGGATCTTGAAGCTCAAGACGTTTCTGCATGAGACGTTTGATAAGGTTTCTTGACTTAAATGACTTTGGGTATGTATTGGCTTCTGATCAGTGTGTTAGTAACATTAACCACTAGATGTCAGAGTTAAGCTAGGCAGAAACCAATTGGATCAAGGGAAAAACACATGCCAGGACATTGTAAAAAAACAAAACAAAAAAAAAACCTGTGGCTGGCCAACCACCATTTTGAATTGACTCTGCAGCTGCAGGAAGATGAAGCAAAGGCAGATAAAAGCAAACTGAAAGAATTGCAACCATGTGATACACCGATGTGCCACATTAGAAATGATTTGAGAGCTGTTGAGAATATCTTGGACCATAAACAAACATACAAAGTCTCCTAGGAATTTCTGAGCAACACCACCATGAAAGCATGTCCCAACACATCTGAAATAAAGCCTTTGCAATCGGTCTATTTTGTAGGTTGGTATCAGTTCAGCATCGAGTGATACAATAACTATTATTTACAAGAAAAGAGTGACAATCAAATTACTACAGTATCTTAAGTTAAGTTAACATATATGCTCTATAAAATGTCATTTACTGTAATTGTCACTCATCACTGATAGAGCAAATGACACAAATTCAATAGAAAATTCTTAGAAAAAATACATTGTGAAATTGTAAAAATACAAAAGCAAAAACCTAAATTTTCTCAGAAGTATTACAAAATACTTTGGTTATAGATTTTTGATTTTTTTCAGATTAAACAATTGTTATTCATATATTATTCTGTACTTTTTTTAATACAGTTAAAGAAATTAATGAAAACAATTATAAAACGTCTGATTCGCATTAATCAATTACATAACACTGCATTGTCAATAAACTATTATATGATAAAATATATATTTATAAATTTATTTATATATTTATACATTATAAATATATAATATAAAATAAAAAATATGAATATAAATATTAACTTATTATATATTATATATCTAATTATAGATATGACCATTTATTTTACTTATATAATATTTTTTTAAATTATTATTTTTTTAAATTAGTGTCTTACGCTCACCAAAGCTGTATTTATGTGATGAAAAAATGTAATCAAGACAGTAAGATTGTGAAATATTATTACATTTTAAAATATCATTTATTCCTGTGTTTTAAAAGCTGAATTTTCACTCCAGTCATCAGTCACATGATCCTTCAGAAATCATTCTAATACGTTGATCATTAAAAGAAACATTTCTTACATGCATTTTTTTCAGGATTCCTTGGTAACTATAAAGTTCAAAAGGACAACATGTATTTGAAATAGAAATCGTTTAACATTATAGATGTCTTCACTGTCACTTTTGATCAATTTAATCTGTCACTAGTAAATAAAAGTATTCATTTCCTTACATATATCGGAGAGGAGAGGGGCTTCTGTATTTACAAATGTATTTTTTTTATCTCAGTGAGTCCAATTTGTCATTCTGTCTGGCTGCCCAAATCCATGCATCGGTCTGAACTCCGCCATGTGGGTGAAGTAGCAGACAAACTGTTTGTTCCTGCACCTCTCAAACGTTAAGACAACTGACGTGAGCTCAGTGTTGCGGAGGAGAACGCGCTGAGAGGGCACTGAGCTGGTAAATCTAGCCGCGAGACGCACTGCCATGGCATTCTGCCCTTACTTTCACACCCAAGATCTCCAAGAACACCGACTGCAAGAACTGTGAATCTTCAACATCTGAATTATGAATCAATTCCCCTCACGCCATGGCAATGTGGGCAGGTGTGGAGGACAATTATGAGACATGAACGTGTCAAAGCAATGCAGTGCTTTAAAACAGAGCTAATTATTGTGATTTTATGATTCTGAAAGAGAGTCTCGGTGAAGAAATGTTGACATCCTGTCTTCCACTGCATGCAACCAAAATCACTTTAATAACTCATCATTAAGGGGTACAGCTAGAATAATGCAATTAAATGGTTAAAAAAAACCACATTTCTTTTAATATTACTTGATTTATAAGCTTTGAGCATTTTAAACATGTCATAAATGCATGTTTTGAAGCATTGCCAAGAACAAGGTCAAGCATCATTCCCCCCATAAATCTGTCACATACTGAAGGGAAAATAATATTTTATAGATGGAAAAACATGCTGTTGCAGAGAACTACATGTATATGATCATGGTCTCTGAAGAAAGCATTATCTGAAATTAGTCACTTGACTCTTCACCTTCGCTTTCACCGTCTCGTCAGTCCTCCTGTTCAGTTTGTGTGCAATATTTGTGCGTCAAGTATTTCTTAACATTGGAAGGTTTGTCCTTTCCACCCACATGATTTCTTTGTGAATATTAACTTGTACTGAATGAATCGGAATCAAAAGTAGTTGTTCAAAATTCAAGACAAAAACAAACTGAGTCTTTTAAATCTAACTCATCCCAATACATCCCAAAGTGGAGAAACGGACAGCAGCTGATGAGGCTGTGATGAAGACGGCCCTGTCTGTAAGAAAGCCGCTGACCCAGCTCTCATCTTCTCTGTGCCGTCAGCAAATGTTATGTAGAAGTATGACACACACACACTGACTAGGATTTCCAGTCTAACTTATGAAATCTGAGGTCAGTGGTGTAAAAAAGGAGTATGTAACATATGCAATCCAGTGCCACTCAACTGGAGGCAAAATAATAGATTTTCTATATGTTCTATATAATCTACAAAGTACAAAATATACATTTAACACAATAATGACCAAAAAAACCCAATTATTTGTATTTATATTTAAGCCTTATAAATATGCAAGCCTCAAAAGCTAAATACAGCTATTCTCAAGAAATCTGCCCGATCACCTGAAAAACACCTAGTGAATCAATGACATTGATGACACTTTCATCAGTGTACAGTGTCTGTCTGGGTGTGCATAAGAAAAGCTTGTGTCCACAGACAGGGAAAAGTCTATTTCACTATAGCAAAATATTTACTATAATATAATGAAATCTTTGCAATTAATAGGTTTAAAAATTCATGTGGTGGAGTGTTTGGGAAACATTAAAAAAAATGGGCTGCATGATTTGGGGGGAAAGTGTATTGTGATTTTTCTGATTAAAATTTTGTGATTTGAAATACGATAAAAAAACAGGCTTGCTTTGCTTGTTTGTAGTCCTACACATTTCTGTAATTTTGTTATGAAAATGGCTGTAAAATAATAATAGTAATAATAATAATAACTAAATTAAAATACACAAATTACTAAATAAAAACAAAATAAGAAATATTAATATTGTAATACTCCACTGTAAAATAAGTATTTAAATAAGTATTTAATTTATAATTTTATTTCATTTTTAAACTACGACAGTAGAATTACAATACTAATATTTATGGCACTTTTTAACTTTTATTTTGATGGAAAACGGCAGGAAATCAAAAAAGGAAAAGCTTCTATTTGGTAACAAACGCTTCTCATTACAAGTAATTTTTCAAGTAATGATTTCTGAAGGATCATGTGACACTGAAGACTGGAGAAATGGCTGCTGAGAATTCATCACAGGAATAAATTACATTTTAAAATATATTCAAATATAAATGAGTTATTTTAAATTCGATACTAATTCACAATATTTATGTGAATTTATCTTAATTTTTTTATTTTTAATGGCTGGCACATGGTTCATTGCCAAATGCATGTTACAGCGACCCAAACTCAGAGCAGATGCAGAGATGAGTCTGTGTGGAGCAGCATTTACTGCGAACCAAAGCTCTCTGCGATGCTACAAACACCAGCAGATCATGAGCTGCTCATGTGTAAATGAACACAGTGCTGCGCTTCACTGTGAAACACGCAGTGCTTATATTTATTTAATTAAATCCCATGTTACTTGTACTGAATCTGCATTAGTCGCAAATTGAAAAAGTTGTCTGTTAAGGGTACAATTGTGTATCTGAAGAAGCTTTACCTCTTCGTCCTCTTCCATGTAGGGGTTGTAGCGCTGCTCCATCATTTCTTTCTGCCATCTCTCCTGTTCCAGTGTCTGCTGGATCAGCTGGGCCACTTCACTCTGTTCCCCGGGCTTCTCCCGGCCAATCACAAACCTGCAACACACAAACACCAGCCAATCAGATATAACCTAGTGAACCAGCTGTCATTCCTTAAGTGAGTTCTCTACTGTGATGATTTACAGGAAGGAAAAGACCTGCATTATGAAGCCTAAAAGGCTCAAAAACTTCATCACCATCCTGCTGTATGCCTTCAACTGCATCCAATTTAAAAGCAACTGATTGTCAGTTGCTTCTATGCTCAGGTATTCCACAAAAATAAAAGTTATTATTAAACATGTTCTCTCCCACTGGGCTTAAGCCTCGTCTATTAATCACATTTTCCATTTCCCTGCACTACAATCAAGCACCATCCACGCCTAGCCAGAACAGCTTAAGAGAAAACAGGACGCAGATGCGTGAGCTTGTTTGAAATGCCACAACTACCCAATCCCTCATCTTGACTGTAGATACAACCACACAGGCCTTAGATCTTTGTTAAATCAAAGTAACAGAAAGCAGCAATCTATTCGATACACAGCACTGTCAGGGCAATATTAGAGATGATAGTGAGTCAGTGAGTATCTGATGCCAAATGAGACGACAGAAGATAATGCTGGATTAAATAGAGGGAAATTAAATTCTAATGCACTAAAACCTGAATTTTTGGTACAAAAACATGTGCAACAAAAGTTCAAAATGAAGCAGTGGATCTCTGTGAACTCATTCACACCAAGTCTGATAATACTCCAATGATATATAGCTTTTTATTATTATTATTTTTTTTATTCTTTGGATACAGAAATACAGAAATTTTTGCATTGGTCTAAATATTTTTTGAGTGAATATTTTATCATTTTATATTATTTTTGTCATATATGTAATTCTATCACTCACACACACACACACACACACACACACACACACATATTAACATAAACGCCTGGGTTTGAAACGACATGAGGGAGAGTAATTAATGACAGAATTTTCATTTTTGGGTCAACTATCCCTTTAAATTGGATACTAATTCACAAAATTACTGTTATGACTGTATTTTCGAATAAATAAGTAAATAAACAAATAATAAATAAATAAATAGACTTTTCAAAAATACATATATAAAAAACCCTAATCTTATAATATAATATATAGGACTCGACCAAACCTTGACCTGTGAGATTTTAAAGGGGTCATGAACTGCCTTTTTTTGTACTGTTCTCTGGGGTCCACTTATAACGTTATCAAGAGTTTTATATAAAAAAACATCATAATTTAGAAGTAACAGGCTATTTTCTGTGCTGTTTTGACCCCCCTCATCAAAGCGCTCTGTATAGACGTGGCGGATTGTAGAGTCGGAAGTAAACACCCAGTGCTATGATTGGCTAATAGTTGTGTGTTTGACAGACAACGTCCTTCACAGATGGACACTGCTGTGATTTAGGTTAAAAACGCATGAATACTCATATCAAACGATCTGTTTAACAGACAAAACAATAGTGTAAAAACAGTTACTGATTAGGGTTGTGACGGTGAGGAAATTTTCCCACCGGTTAATCGACATGTGACAACACCGGTAATACCGGTATCACTGTGGGGGCGGGGCGGGGGCGTTCCCTCTTTTCCTGGCTTTCCTTCCCTTTTAAATAGCTTGTAAAAGCTGCGTGCACATTTTACTTTCACTTTCAAATAGCGGCAATTCGGCGTAAAGCAATTGTTCGTTTTTAGTTCGTTTGAATTTCCCCTCTTTTTCTTCGCTTTTAAATAGCTTAAAAGCGCTGTGCTTTTAAGTCAATTGCTTGAATGCAACAACAAAATACAACGTCAAACTCATTTTAGCCTATATATAAAACATAGAACTTTTATTAACAAAACAAATAAAAATACACCATGCTATAGGGCAAGCTATGCCTAATATAAAATAACAAATAACTTACATAAAGTTTAAATAGGTATACAAAACTGGAAATAGGCGATACTTCAATCTTTCTGCAAATCCTGCATCGAATTGTTCCTTGTTTGTAAACAAATCCACTGTAAAATTAATTGAACAAAGGACCAAGTTCTTACTGACGTGGTGAAGAACTTCAATAAAAATAAAGTTCATCCTCTCTTTTCTACTGTTTAATACAAGCTGTTTTTAGACTAATGTGAAAGTTTTGAGTTCTGAAACTTACAGGATGTTTTTATAGTACAGTTAGGGATATGCCGGTATCAAATTTTCATGTTGCGATTAATTGCTCATGCTTTT